>NC_133769.1:137685567-137759599 GCF_003597395.2 Chelonoidis abingdonii | reverse complement strand
GTGATGCCACAAAGGCTACAGCCAATATAATGGTGATGAATCTGACAATGCTGAAAAGCACAGTGGTGTCAAACAAGTGTGTTTTGGCACCTACACTCTTCAGTATATTCTTCTCTCTGCTGTTTCATCATGCTTTCTCATCTAGCACAAAAGTTGAAGAGAAAACTCTTCAACATTGCTTTTTCCTCATAGACATGCAAAGTCAAACTCCAGCTGATAAGAGAACTTCTTTTTTCTGATGTTGCAGTGTTTGTTGTACACAATGAAGAGGAGCTCCAACAACTTTGTAATAGCTTTATGCTAGCTTGTGATGAATTTGGATTGACCACCTGTCTAAAGATGACAGTGATTATGGAACAAGCTGTGTTGACTGCACCCAAAATTTTACTAGTTAGTGCCATCCTACAAGTTTTTCATCTAGGATCAATTGTATCAGGTAACTTATCTCTAGATGATTTGGTTAATTCTTGCATTGGAAAGGCAGCCTCACATTCAGCCAACTGACCAAGCACATGTGGAATAACAGGAAACACATTGAACACCAAGATACAGGGGTATAAGATTCACATTCTGAGCATGCTGCAGTACAACAGTGAGATATGAACTATCTACAGCAGGCATGAGAGAAGGCTAAACACCTTCCACATCTACTGTTTCCACCATATTCTAATACCATCAGGCAGGAAACCACAGTTTCGGGCCTCAGAGTACTTGAAAAAGCAAAATTACCAACTCTAACCACTATTCTCAAACACAAACATCTCTGACTGCTTGGTCATCTGTAGTGAATGGACTATGGACTCATTCCAAAGAATCTCCTGTATGGAGAACTTGAGGATGCACCAAGGCCATTGGGTTGACGTAGGCTCAGGTTCATGGATGTTCAAGGAGGGACTTGAAAGCTTTCAGCACTGACATCAGAAGTTAAGATGATGTAGCTAGCAACAGGCTACATTGAAGGGCTGTGCTGCACCACTGAGTCAAAGGGGGTGAAGAGAGGGCACTGAGCGAGAGGAAAGGAAAGAGAGCAAAGAGGAAACCGCATTAGGCTTCAAATGCTACTAGTACTACTCTGTGCTTTACAGTGCATTATCTGTGGCAAGGACTTTCAAGAACTGGACTTTTTAGCCACTTGCGATGTTCCGGCACAACACATGGCGCCTGAACTGCTTTGACACTTACACCATCTTCTTTTGAGACAGATGGTTGCCATTCCATAGTTAGGGCACTCCTATAGAATGTGGGAGACCCAGGTTCAATTTCTCCCTCTGCCTGATGTGAGGGAGGAATTTGAGTTTGGATTTCTCATATTAACCAATGGACTATGGAATATTCTGACATAGGTCTCTCTCAGTCTATCTTGCTGAAGCTGTTCCACTGTGTATAGATAATTAAATATTCATTGAGCCAGAAAGAGAGAGAGAGAGAATGGTTATAAACCAGTAGCTAGGGTACTCATTTGAGAAGTGGTAAACCCAAGTTCAAATCCCTTCTCCACATCAGGCAAAGGGAGGAAGTGAACCTGCCACATCATGGGTGAGTGCCCTAAGGCAATCCTTTCCACCTTGGCACTTTTTGCAAAAACTGCTTAGGTGCTTAACTCTAGGAGATCATGCACAACTGAGAGTCCCAAATGGAGACAGATGTCCAAATTCCATTGAGGAGCAGAATTTAGGACCCTCCCATCTCTGTGGCACCTCCCATGGGATCCCTTAAACTGCTTCCCTGCTCAGTGTGCTGGCTTTTGCATATTCCATTCTTAGGCACCCAGCTCTCCCTGTGCATCGTATTCAGAGCCTAGGTGTCTAACTTGGAACTGTGGATTTCAGGAGGTTGCAGGGTTCCTAAAACATAGGTGCAACAATGGTCAATATTGCAACGCCTAAGTTCTTTTATGACCGCAGCCCCCAACCACTTTGAAAATCCCACTAGGCACCTATCTGAATCTTTAGGCAACTACATCTCTTTACAAATTTGGCCCTATATAAACAAATGAAGATACTTTTAAAGAAGCCACAACCAATACTACACCTGTGTTATTTTCTGTGAATCTTCATTCCAAACCCTGCCCCTCATCCCAGAATTGCATTCAGTTCACTTTCTGCAAATAATCTGTCCTGTGCCTCTCCTCCCATGGACCATGATCCCACAGTTGGGGGTGGAGGGAAAGCAAAACCTTGTGGTAGCTGCACACAATGGGAGTCAAGAGAGGACCAAGTCCCTCTCTTCCTCCCTACTGTTCCTTCACCCCTGCTCCACTCCCTTCCATTTCCAAATTCAAATAGTGTAGTCCTTTCCCTCAATACTCCTACACTATGCCCCACTCTGGACAAGGGAAGCCATGCTGCTCTGGAGCAGAGTGCTTGAGGGTAGGGTTGTGAGGGGAGAGGGAAGAAAAGGGAGGCACTCCAAGCCAGTACCAGCTCCGTAACTAATAGCAAGCACACCACAAGCCCTACAGTCCCACCAACCCCTGTACCACAACTACATTCCCAGTGACGACCCACTCCTCAACCCCCAAATGACTCTCCTCTCCTTCTGCCTCTCCTGTGGCTGGTGAAATGAGGACTCATCAGACAGGTGACTCTGAGATGGTGGCAGGGTGAGCTGGTACCTGGCTGGAAGAGTTTATGGGGTTCTGATTCTTCTTGCTAGTGGGTGGTTACAGCACCTGTTCTCCCTCACCTACTGAGGAAACAAGAGACCTTGCTACTATAGTAGAGAGCTTTCCCTCCAATTTTAACCACTGGAGGGAACCAGCTGGAGTAAATCCAGCAGGGTGAGTGAGTAAACCCAGGGAGGGGCTCATGATAACATTTTTGGGCGGGGAAGAAGGAGCGCGGTCAATGTCATGGAGATTATGAGTGAAGGAATGGGATTTGGGGGAATGTTTAATTTAAGTATTTGTACAGTGCCAATGGCGGTAGTGCAACAATGTTGCTGCACTCATGGTGGGAGATGGTATTTCTTGCCATGTCCACACAGAGCACCTAAAGGGAGTGGCTTCTTCCAGATGGGAAGGACTCCTGTCTCAAGAAGTAATTCAGAAGTGGAGATGTGAGCTTCCGGCCTCGGAGAGATGGGAGAGCCCCTGTTCCCTCTTTCAGTCATAAATAGATGTTCTGTTGTTAAACTGAGTTTGTGCCTGTGTCCAGCCCCTTTGCATGGCTATTCTAACCCTCTGTGGGGAGGTCACACAACAGCAGTATCTAGGGACTGATAGGACCAAGATTATTTTTTAAAAAAGTGTATTCACCTTACTCAGTGCAGTTCACACAGGATGCATGAACATGTCCTGATTCTGTCTGTGTAGGTATTTATATTATACCCATCTAAGAGCTTATATTATACCCATATACTAGGGTATGTGGCATCAGTGCTGCCAGGATTACATATTCTCAACTGCAGATTACTGGTCATTTAAAAATGTCAACAAATTAGTTTAGTAATGCATTTGTTTCCCTGCATTCCACAAAAATGGCTGTAATCTGAGAGGGGGAGGGGAGGTCATTTCATTATATGAACTGAATATTTATATCCTCTTATTTAAAATCATTGCTATTGCTATTTCAGAAACAGCTAGGTTAATTTTGTTTCCTAAGGTAAATCAAGTACATATGTTACTCCACCTCAGAATATCATAATTGTTGTCCCGAGAAAGTATTTGTTACCTCTGTGTTTTGTACTAAATATGTGCTCGTCTTATGACCCTGCTCTGGGACTCTGTGTGAAATATATGTACATAAAGAAAAAAGCAGTAGACAAGCATAAGCAGGAAAGCAATAAAGAAAATGATTCTTGTACCAATTTAAATATCTTGCTACCTAGACTGTATTTTTGTGACATTTTATTGAAAAAAAACAAACAAACCTGCAAAATAAAATAATACTTATTGGTACCCCTCTAACTTTCCATACAGTAAGATCTTCTTGAAAATGCATGTGGCAGCTATATTGAAGAAAATGTTGCAATTTTTAAAGTGTTCTAAGATCTAGCAATGTAACTGAATTTGAAATTAATTAATTTCAGTGGGAGAAAAAATGCAATGCAAAACTATTACACCATTCGACCACCTGGCAGAACATTAAAGGATCTTATGATGAACACATCTGGTATGTATAAGCAAGCTATGTGACCAGTTCATATTTGGTACGGAAGAACATAACATGGTGTCAGGAGTAAATTAAGAACAGGAACAGAAAGAAAATAGCAACAAAGGTTGCAAACAGAAGGAATAAAGCAACAAAAGTCACAGGATCTCAGTAACATGCCACTTTTTGGTGTCCCAGAGAACTTCAGCCTTGAAAACTGTCAGAATGGACAGATTGGAAACAACAGTTTGCAAGATTCTGCATTGCTACCAAGCTGCACAAAGAAACTAGAGATATGCAAGTGTCTTTTTTAATTTATGCTATTGGGAAGCAAGCAGAGTGTCATTTAAAATCCTTTGACTTTACTGAAGACAGTCACAAAAATGACTATGAAACAGTTCTAGCTATGCTTGATGCATTCTTTATGTGGTTTAGGAAAAAGAATTTTTTCCACCAGAAAATTCAAGAACCAAGGGGAAATGTTGAATGTTTTATTAGAGTTCTGCATACATTGGCTGAAAACTGTGAGTGTGCGAAAGCAAAACACGAAAATATCAGAAACAGGATGGTAGTTGGGTTAACAGCTGAAGAGATTTAATCCCAGCCACGGTTATATAGTTAATGAAGCAATCAGGATCAGGGCTTGTCTACACTTACAGTGCTGCAGTGGTACAGCTGCGCCACTGTGTAGTGCTTAGCAAAGATGCTATCTACACAGACGGGAGAGCTTCTCCTGTTGGTGTAGCTACTCCACCTCCCTGTGAGTTGATAGCTATGTCCCAAGCTTCACCCATTAAGGTAGTACTGTCTACACTCGAAGTTCAGTCAGTGTAACTGCATCACTTAGGGGTGTGGATTTTCCACACCCCTGAGTGACATAATTATACTGACATAAATTGCAGACCAAGCCTCAGTCAAACAACAGAACAAAAGGCAGGAACAACCTGGAAAACCTGAAGCTCACTTAGAAATAGTAAAAGACTCTGAAGTGCTAAAAAGGTCAGTATCATCAACCCCTCAGGGTAAGGAGAAAAAACTTCCCATTTAAGAAAGACTAATTCCAGCCTAAACACTCAAGGTGTGGAAAAAGTCATATTGCAAGAGATGATGCATGTCCAGTCAGAGGCGCACGGAGTAATACATGCACAAAATACAGATATTTTGCAGCTGTCTGCCACATCACAGCAGTCAGAGAATTGACTCATATTACAGACAGACAATCAAAACCCATTGTTACCAGGATCTATCACTTATGATGACATACAGCCTGCTGAAGAGGGAAACTGAATATTCATGGCAAGACTATTGACTTTAAAATTGACTCAGGAGCTGACATCACAGTCATCTCATCTTCAACCCCTCCTAAAGCTGAAGTCACAGCTCTGACTAGTCAGAGGAATTTTGAACTGCATGGGCCAGTTCACCACAGAAACAACTTACAAAGACAAAAGCTATGCTTTAAAGCATATGTGATCAAAGGCTCAAACCAACAACCTTCTCAACTGCAGTGTGGTAACAATGATGAGCCTAATGAGACAGAAGGAAACTTCATGAAGGGTTTCGTGATACTGGGGTTTTGAAAGGAGATCTAGGACCAATCAACTTAAGAGACAACGCTGGATCATGCAGTGTAGATAACACCCCTACCAGAGAAACCTTGGAAGAGACTAACTGCAGGTTTACACAAATTGAGAGGACATCATTACCTGGTCAAAGTGGACTATTTCCAGGTATAATAATGTACTTGAAAGACATGTCTCGATGTTACTGAGAAACTGAAGTGCACTTCTGCTCACTTCTGTATTCCAGAACAACTAGGGATGGACAATGGACCACAATTCATTGCAGCTGAATTTAAGTCATTCCAAACAAAATACTAGCGGCTCACATTACCCACAAGTGAACAGAGAAGCTGAGAGAGACATACAGACATTCAAGAAAATCCTACAGCAGGAAGATCCATTCCTTGCTCTTCTGAGTTCTAGATCAACACCAGTAGTGGCTATTCGGTATATCCAGCACAACTCCTGATGGGAAGGCAACTCAGGTTCTGTTCCAAAGTTGGAACGGTTATTTCAGATGTGGGCAAACTATGGCCCGCGGGATGTCCTGCCCGGCCCCCAAGCTCCTGGCCTGGAAGGCTAGCCCCTGGCCCCTCCCCTGCTGTCCTCCCTCTCCCGCAGCCTCAGCTCGCTTGCTCTGCTGCTGGCGCAAGGCTCTGGGCTGCAGGGCTGTGAGCTCCAGGGGCAGTGCAGCTGCAGAGCCCGGCCTGACCCAGTGTTCTATACTGCATGGTGGCAGAAGTGGCAGCATGGCCTGGCTCCAGCTGGGCGGTGCAGCTGTAGTGCCGCCAGCCACCGGTGCTCCAGGCAGTGCTGTAAGGGGACGCGGGGGTGAGGGGGTTGGATAGAAGGCAGGGGAGTTCGAGGGGGTGGTCAGGGGGCGGGGGTGTGGATACAGGGGGTTGAATGAGGGCAGGGGTCATAGGAGGGCAGTCAGGAAGGGGGGGTTGCATGGGGTGTCAGGGGGCAGTCAGGGGCAGGGGTTCCGGTGGCAGTCAGGGGACAAAGAGAAGGGAGGGTTCGAGGGGCAGGGATCCCAGAGGGGCTGTCAGGAATGACAGGAGGGGTTGAATGGGGTGGTGGGAGTCTGGGGGTGGTCAGGCGACAGGGAGCGGGGGGGGTGAATGGGGCAAGGGTTCCAGTGGGGGCTGTCAGGGAACGGGGGGGTTGGATTGGACAGGAGTCCCGGCGGGGGAGATAATAGGTGGGGGCCGGGCCATGACTCCCCCAGCAACCAGCCCTCCATACAATTTGTAAAACCTGATGCGACCCTCAAGCCAAAATGTTTGCCCATCCCGAGTTATTTAAACTCCAAAGTGGCCAGAAATTAAGAGAGCAGCCAAATCGGATACACAGGCTAAAGAGCTCATGAACGTGTTTACAGCAAACATCACTCAGTTAGAGAAGGGATGAACAACTCCAGCTGTCCTAAAGAAAAAGAATCCAGCTACCAAATCATATGTGACTGAGACTGACAGCAGAGAGTTCAACAGAAATTGTTGACTAACTTCTACAATTTGTTCCTCTGAAAGAGCAATCAACAGAGCTAAATCTTCAGAGGGCAGAACAAGATGGCGACAACTCAACAATTCCTAAACAACCACAGCCGATCATTGCAACTAATGGGCAGCCAGATGACCAAGTTGTTACACATCTGTGTAATTAGAAAAACAGTATGAGCCAGAGACATTTAACACACTGGTAGGTACTGAACTTCAGAGACAGTATGATAGGGTAAATACTGTAACGGTAGGAATGTGGAACTTAAAGGAGAAGATGTAATGGAAAGCTAAACTGTATTATACTGTTAGTCCACTAGATGGCACTGTGTGTAAGAGACATTATTTATTATTTAAACACCCTCAGCCCTACTTGGCAGAGCAACAAATTATCTTAGGATGAACAGGTTGGGTGTGTGTAACAACCTCTGTGACCAGTCCCTAGCTGATACAGAGGAACATAATACATGTGTGTCTAAATCCTCTAAACTTTTCAGAAATTTCAACCAAGTTTGTAATTAAGATAAGTTAATTTGGCTGCAAACAGCTTAAGGTCCAATTTTGCTTCCATCAACGTCAATGGGAGATTCTTTTACAGTTACTTCAGTGGAAGAAGGATGGGAATTTTGCATTTGTCTTTTTGGGGGGAGGGGGTTAGACTGGAAAAAAACAGTTGATGGGAGGGGCATTTCTTTCATACATTTTAGCCCAAGTGACAAAGGCCTGCAGTCTGGAAGCTGCGGGACCAGGTTCTAGTCCAAACTCCACAGGTCTGTGTGGCTTATTATGGAGAAGTGGTAGCTTCTTCATAATTACAGTTGAAATATGGCCAATTTTGTCCCCTTTGTTACTTCAAAAAGGAAAAAACCTTATGTTTTCATATTTTTACAGCTGAGTTGCATCAACAACTAGAATACAATCTGAACATTTACAATCCATTGGGTGAGAGGATTTTGAAAATAAAAGACTTTACAATGGCTTTTAAAAAAATTTATTTGGACCCTCTTTCCACCCAGTGAAGACACATTAGCCTACAAAAGTTAAGCATAGGTAGATTTAGACACTGGCTCATACAGGAGGAAGTTTTCAAGGGCAGGAATTATAAGATGTATAAGAAATGTACATTATTTGAAAGCCAGATAACTTTCCAGGATGGAGTGGGAGGAGCGGAGACGTGGCATGTTCAGGCGAGGAGGCAAAGAAGAGGCAGGACAAGGGCGGTGCAGGGGCGGGCAAGTACCCACCTGGAAGAGGGGAAGTCTGCGCCATAGCAAGTGGTAGGTGGACGAAGAGGTGAGTGGTGGGCGGGGGGGGTGAAGAGGCGAGTGTTGGGTGGGGGATTGAGGAGGGACACAGCAAGCCAGCGGTGGGCTGGGGGGATGAGGAAGGGCACGGTGGCAGGGGGGCCAAGTGTCGGGACATGGGGTAGAGTGGGGACGGAGCCTGGGAGGAGCGGGGGCACTGATGGCACCCCAATGTGTCCCAATATTTCACTGTTGTGATCTGGTCACCCTAATTTGGAGGAATGTTTATTGGTTCCTTTTCCAGATGAAGACACAGAGGAAGGGAAAGTTTAAATGATTTGCCAAAGGTTACATGGGAAGTTTGTAGCAGAGCCAGAAACAGAATCTTGTTCACTAAGATGTTAGATGCAGGTTTATCAAATCTCATAGAAACTTGCAAATCTCAGTATTGAATTAGGTTAAGAGTAAAATCATTGTAATAAAGTTTACCCACTTGCTTACCCACAGTTTTAGATTTCTAGATGAAGAGATTTATGTATGTCCAATACATTACAAACCACTTTTATCTTAAGATGGGGAAACAAAACTAAGCCAGTGACAAAAATAAAAATGGGTTAAAAAAAGAGTTAAGTGCTTCCAAACCTGTGTGTAACTTTAAACCAAATATTGGTATTTAATATTAGCATTTAAAAGCCTGGCATTTAAGTTGGTGCTTAACTAGTTAGTGAGGAGCTTGAATTTCCATTCTAACCTACTTTTTCTGTGGCGTGTAATTTTCTCAAATTCCATTTTGGGCTGAAATTTTCTATGCTTGACAAGTTTTGTTTGTTTGTTTGTTTGAAAGTTCAGATGAAAATCAGTTAAATCATTTATTTATTTTAGCCCTGGGGAGAAAAAAAGCCTATAAAAAATTTCCTCTATACGTTCTAATCAGATGTTTTGTGCTCAGTGAACTCAAAACCTGCCAAACTGAGAAATTTTACTTCGTATGTCTCATTGACATCTTAAAGAAATATCAAGTCAACTCATGATTAGGAATTTTAAAGGTTTTTAAACTTTTTTAAAAAAACATTTTCAAGATGTAATTTTTTGGTAAGGACTATTATTTTCAGGATCCAGTTTTAAAAAACTGAACATTTAGCATGTGATTTGCAACAGTACTCAGCCTTAGATGAATTGTATTCTCATTGAACTCATTGACTTCAATGAAAACAGATACAGGGCAAAACCCTTTTTTAAAGGCCCACCCTGAAAACAAAACAAGGCCTTCACAAAAGCAGTCGAAAGAGCCTGTCCCAGAAAAACAGATACAGTATCAGTGTGCATACAGTTCAGTGCTGTCCTTATAGCTGGAAACATCTGAAAAACCAAGGGAGTTTCAGAATTTTTTGAAAGACAAAGAAGGAGCTGTGCTCAGATTAACTTGGAAGCCTTTGTGATGGTAAGGGGCTGCGTGGAAGAAAGTAGAAAGGTGTGAAGGTGAAGAGATGCTTGGGGAAAAAATTAAGAAGAGGAGAGGCAAAGTAGGCTCCGTAATTCAGCAAGGTAGTTAAGCACATGCCTTACTTTAAGCACATGACTAATTTTCACATTGGCTATACTTCCATAGACTTCTGTGAGACTTCTCACATGATTAGAGTTAAGCGTGTGCTTACGGTGCTAAATCAGAGTCTAGGAGAAGATATCAACATAGAATATAGCAGAGATTTTGGCAAGGCAGCTATGGGGCCTCCATGAATTGCAGCACTTAGTTTAGAGAGATATCCAAGCCAACAGAGCTCTATCAGTGCCCTGTAGGCAAGGCAGAAAATCCTTTGTAGCTGACTAGCCCACACAACTGTAACAGATTATTACTGCTGCCAGCTAACTCCTTTATCTCAGCTGGTAGAGGTCACCACTGAGAGTCTCAGGTTCAAAAACTGATGACAGCTTCAGGGTGGAAGGGGATTAACTACCTTTGCCTAATATTTTCTACTGAAGATGTTTTATTTCTGAAGAAAAAACCCTACCCCATTATAGTATTCGTGTAACTGATAATTACATACTTTGGTATAGAGTAGTTTTGGATGGAGCACATCCCTGATATGGATTGTCATTATAAGCCTTATTTTACAGATGGGCATAACTGAGAAATAAAGTGACAGGCAAGTCAGTGGCAAAGCTGGAATCAGAACTATGGTGGGTTGACTCTCAACCTTGACCCAGTTCAGCAAGGTACTGAAACACATGCTTTGGTTTAAGCACATGGGCAACCCCATTGACTTCAGTGGGACTAAGTGTGTAAGTTCAGAATGTGCCCCAGTACCTCACTGAATCAGGACTCCTGTGTTCAGACCTCCAGACCACGCCGCTTCTCTGCTAGTTCTGGAGTCTTTGCTGTTCTTCCAAAGTGTTCAACGGAGAGGAGAGTGGAGCGGTTTCTGTGCAACCTGTTTTTATGGTACTTATAAGTAAGTGATGTGTGGCAAGGTTGCTCTGAGGGAAATTTATTAACATGAAATACAAAAAGCTCCTGTAAGAAATCTATATCAACAGATTTTGCTGCTTTAAAAAAATAGACAGACAGTCTGAACCACAGACTCCCCTCAGTCTCTGAAGCCCACAGACACACACACACTGTACAAACATATGCCGTCATATACAGACACACAGATAGTATCCCTACCGCCCCCCAGAGTCACAGACAAGTGGATACAGACTGTATATCGTGTATCCGAACACTATACACATACTGGCACACACAATACTGTGAAGTGGCACAGGCAGACACAAGCACATGCACGTTACTCCTGAAGCCAAGAAGTTAACAGGAGTGCTACAAAGAAAACACTCAACACTTTCCCATAACAATAATAATATTTGGCACTTGTAATGGAGCCTAAAGCTTTTTCTAAAATTAAGTAAGCATCACAAGACCTGTGTGTTGTTGGTAAGTATTATTAGCCCCATTATAGATGGGGAAACTGAGGCTCACAGCTGTTACAATAAGCCCAAGGTTACAAGTATGCCAATGGCAGAGCTGGTAATAGAATCTAAGACTCCCTTTAACTCCGAGTCTTATCACCACACCACACTCCCTTGCGAATTGCTAAATGCCTCACTAGAGAGCTTATTGAGGATTTCATGCTGTTGCACAATGAAATATACTCTCCCCACATCCTTCACCATGAACCTGAAGTGGCAGGTTAAGTTATCCGCTTGACTTCTCACATATTTTAATCTGAAAATCATACAGGTTGTAAGATTACGTACCTTGTGGCATCTTGGCTTACACAGAGAAATACAAAAGGCAATTTGTGAAAGCCGGCTACCATAGGCAATGATGTTAATCTTCATTCACCCACTACAGCTGGTTAAATAAATAAGTACATTTTAAAAAGAAAAAAGACAATTTTCTCCCCCTCCCCTTCCCCATTGTTTGTTCAGTTCTAGATTCAGATGAATTTATATTTAAAAGAAAACCTGAGAGATACGCTCAGGTATTAAATAACTTGTTTCACATTCAAGAGTAGCCTCCCCCTGACCACCTGGATCAGTGATGGTGTTACTGTCACCAACCCAACTCCTACTACAGTGCATTGGCATACGCAGTGAACTGGTAACAGAGATGCCATTATAACAGAGACAACGGGGAAAATAAGACTGTCCTTTTCTTTTCTGATTTCTTTCCTGGTTGATGAGTAGGTACCTGGCAAAAAGGTTAGTACGGCTCACTCATCATGGACAAGTTTTATTAATTGCCTTACATTTTTCTCTGGAATATGCCCAGTTTTCTACAAATAGTATAAAGTCATAGCAGACAACATTGGTTGTAATTCATTCTTTAATTTTGGATTAGGGAAGGTGTTTTTCCTTCTCTCCTAGATATTTGTATGTAAGTGATTGCACGTACATTTAGTGACTTCTGTACCTCTAGGCATTATACTGCCTCTTGCCAAGCAGACAAGAGAGATGCCAGTACAAATGCACGTTTCAAATGTTTAGCTTTATGTTCTGGCTAGAGGAGACAAATATGGCAGATAACCACCAAATTCTCTTAAGAAAAACAAATACTGCCCTGACTGAAAGTAATTGATTTCACCTGGTGTTCACTATATTTGCAAAAAAAAAGAATTCAAGACACAAGTTACCATTTAAGGTCCCCTACCTGCAAAGACTTACATGTGTGTTTTAAGTTTTTTGTGCTGTAGTAATCCTGTTAAAATCACTGGGACTGCTCCTAGTGCATCAAGTTAAGCATATGCACAAGTCTCTGTGAGACTATCTGTTACACAGCAATGGGTGGGTGACATAGCCAGGAACAGAGAATTTACTATACTTTGGGCTTCAGAGAGAATTATTTCTATTTGGAGACAGAGGTCCAGATCCTCACTGCCTTTAGTGGACCATCCACCATTTCACACAGTTGAGGATCTGGTCTAGCAGAGGGATCTGACTGGCTTCTCTAATCATCAGGTACACAAGAGAATGCCTAATAAGATTACTTTCTTTTCAATTTTGCAGCGATGGAAGTAAATAACAGTGCTGTCCTTATGCAGCCAAAAGCAGGGGTGTCCCTTGGTGGAACAGGTGGTTTATTCTACATTGCAATGGGTCTGTTTTTTGAAGGGTTCTAAGGGCTGCTAAAAGGATTTTGAAATTTTCTCGTAAATGCTGAATGTTTAAGTTATGATTAAGTCATGTTTACCCATTAATTATGCAGTAAATAAACCTGTGGCTTTACCCTTCCAGTCATAGCGTGGCAGGATGTTAATTGGGTTTTAGAAGCTGGCGGCCTGCCAATGTTATGCCGTATGGGAGGTTGAGAGGTACAATCTGGTTATCAGAGATGCTGACATGTGCTGAACATTATGTGGTTGCACTGCACACCCAACGTCTCTAGCACTAGCATTCCCTGTTATGAAAGGCCTGCTGTTTGAAATTCTTGGCTCTCCGTCAAACTCAGAGTCTGAAGATCAAGACTCTTTTTTTCATTTCTATTAGTTTTTAAGAGATCCTCTTTCACACTTATTGTAGTACAGGGTCGGGGAGGGAACAAACTCTCAATGATATAACAACCTTGGGGAAGATAAGTGGGAGATATTAAAGATCTGGTTTGCCTTTCTCCACGCATTTATCCTTTACCCACTATTTCTACTCCAAGACATTTATCACCACCAGGTATGGGGTGAGCCCCAGGTTTTGGATCTGGATACGAACTTCAAACGTTTAATATATATGGATCTAGAAGTCTGGCCACATTTCTCATTAAATCTAGCTAGATTCAGACCCCAAAATGGGCAAAATAAAGATATAGAGGGGAAATAGATGGTCAGAGAAGATAGAAAGAACGGTGAAGCCTTTTGCTCACATTTTAAAAAATTAAACAGATGAAAAGATGGAAAAAAATGTTTAAGGATTTACATGTGGATAAAATCCTGGTTTTGCTGCAATCTCTCTCACCTTTTCAACCCCATGCGCACTTCTTATAGACTTTCTGGAATCTACAGGATGGAAACTTTGCTTTTTATGGACCTTATAAGATCTGTTCGAGCAGTGATCCCCTTCTGCAAGTCTGACATGCCAACATGATTTTAACTTTTGGTGTTCCTTTGAAACACAAGGAAATCCCTGAAGAAAGTTGAAGGGTGATAGTGAGTGAGGAAGGATTCTATGGCTGGATCCTTCAACTTTTCATTTCAAGACGTTTAACATTTGGTGGGTGAGGGGGTTTCTGGACATTGAACAATTTGTGTAAAGAGAATAATAGATTTTGGAATTTCAGCTGGATACCAGTGAAACAGACAGTACTTACAACCGTGAACCATTTTTGGTTCTATTCCCAGCATGCTTTCCCAGCTTTGACATGTGACTTTGTACAAGTGAGTTCACCCTCCCACTCTTTGTGTGTCTTGTCTATTTAGATGTCATCTTGTCAGGATAGGGACTGTCTGTTACTAGGGCTTTTGTACAGTTGTTAGCACAATGGGGCTCTAGGTGCTACTGTAATGATGGGGAACCCTTGTACCACAGACACCTTGTTTAGAGCAGCAATGTTAGCTGAACCTCTTCCTAAAATGGGTTTAGTCTAACAGTTTATTCTCTGCTTGCCAGTTTATTCTCCACCTTACTAGAGAACAGGCTAATTTTCTCATTCAAAGCTCCATTTTTATTATCTGTGTTACATGCACAATGTTGGCAGTAGCAGAGAATCCTGTGGCACCTTATAGACTAACAGAGGTTTTGGAGCGTGAGCTTTCGTGGGTGAATACCCACTTCGTCAGACGCAGGTAGTGGAAATTTCCAGGGGCAGGTATATATATGCTAGCAAGCAAGCTAGAGATAACGAGGTTAGTTCAGTCAGGGAGGGTGAAGGCCCTGTTCTAGCAGTAGAGGTGACAAACCAAGGGAGGGAAACTGGTTCTGTATTGGGCGCATTCACGTCTTTGTTAGTCCAGAGCTGATGTGTCAAATGTTGCCAAATGAACTGAACTCAGCAGTTTTCTCTTTGCGTCTGGTCCTGATGTTGCAGTGTAACCACTTGCAAGAGGCTTTTCAAACAATGTGAAATCTGGAGGCAATTTGTTTTGATGCAAACCCAGTGTGTTGCTTTCTAGGGAGATGCTGTCAAAATTGATTCTCTGACAGCCTACAGAGCTGCAGGGTAAGTGCTAACATTAAGAGTACACATCTTTCATTTGAAGATCTCCAAGAGCTCTGCAGACATTAGCTACTCAATCAGAACACATCAGTGAGATAGGTCATTTTATCCCCATTTGCAAAATGGGAAACAGCCACAAAGAAAACTTCAATGCCTCACCCAATATTAGCTAGTGGTAGAGATAGATGAAATTTGAACTCAGGTGTTCCTGATTCCCAGTCTACCAAACTATGCTAACGTATTAGTAGGAAGCTGGGGTGCATGGAAGATATTTTAATAGCATTTAAAGAAAGAAAAATTTCTAAACTGCCAGTGGGACTTTATTTTTAAAACTCAGGGTTAAACTCAGAATTGTCAGGGTACAGAAAGGGCCCTCCCCTACAGTTGTGTGCCTAGAATATTATTTCTGGAAGATGGAGAATATATAGAGAAATGCATGAACTGTTTATATAGTACAAATTTCTGTAACATCTAGATTCCCCCAGGGTGTCTCTGCATATGGGCATGTTAGACTGAAAATCTTGGAGTGAATGGCCCTTTCTAATTAGTCTTGATGCAACTCCTCTTAGTTGAAAGAGATATTTAAAAATACCTCAAGCCTATATGCAGTTAAGCACAAGGGTTGTAGCTACAATTTTAATGGTCCCCCGGACCCGCTTTGAAGTGATGATTCACAAAGAATATTTTGTCAAGCCAACTGTGCCATAAAAATATTAAGCGTGGTTTCAAACAGTAAAGGTTTTATTATCCTGCTTACTTCCTGTCATGAAGCATTGCATTAAATTCCCCTTTTAAGGGATTATTGACCTATTTGCCATGTTCCATGCTGCATTTGTGGTTATAAAAGCCACTAAAAGCCATGTTATCATCACCAGTGTTAATAAAGGTATTGGAAAGTCAGTCAAGCACAAATATATTATAAGCCAAAGCATTAATCCAGTTGCATTTACCCAGAATATTCTTTACTGTTCCCTGGTGACCTCAGAGCATAGTTACCATTTTGTGGACACCGTCAAGAAAGATACACATTTGAGAGAGTACAGGGCAGCAGCAATCAAAGTCTGTGTGATGTAAATCCCAAACCCTCACACACATACAAAGGGTTATGCAGAAGCACAGAGACTGTATATCAGGATGTCAACACAACTGCCAAATACCATAACCTGCTGCCACCACCACAATTAATAATGATTAGCAACATTCACCAGTATTTTTACTGACAAATTTGCAAGCAGAAAATGATGAATCTTGTTTACACAATAAAAGGCAATCTAAGTCTGCAAAATTCATACAGCTCCTTATTTATATAACTCTAAATAAGTCTTGTTACAATATCTACCTTTTCAATTATCAGAATGAAAAAGCCCGTGAAACTACTTAATGCATTAGAAGCTTAAGAAAGCAACAGCAACATACGTCACATGAATATAATGTCTTTCATTCCAGAGGATCCCAAAGCACTTTACAGGCTAGATACCATTTATAAATACTCTGCAGTTGATAGCAGCAAACATTACAAACCAGCCTAGGCTGAGGAGATTTTGGCTAAAAAGTACTGGTGCCAACCCTTGGCTTTACATATCATGATGTGGGATAACACCAATATATAGCACTTACTGTAGATGGTGCTTTTCATCTGTCAATCCAAAAGCACTTTAAGGTAGAGCAACTCATTCTCCCTGTCATAGATAAAGAAATTGAAATGAAGTGACTATCTCAAAGCTACATAGCAAATGAGTGACAGAACCCAGATTAGAACACAAATCTACTGATTCCCAGTCTGACGGACCTGCTATCTGCACAACGCAGAAAAGGTATCAGTTTTAAGGTGTTATATGAAAGACTCATATATATGATGCACAAAACTCGATTTATTTACCCCAGAAAGATGAGCAAACTCAATTTTCTAACTACCCAATAATTTGCACTATAGAAAGGAAATTATGGATTTCTTCCTCTTGAATTAATTATTTTACTATTTTTACTGACAGTAAATACAGTTACTAATAGTGTTCAAATAGCCTAGGTCAAATATCATCGCACCTCAGGACAAGATCACCTTTGAAAGTACAACCTTTCTATTCGGCTTTGAAAGTTTAGCCACTGATCAGCACCTGTGACATGCAACTTAGCCCTCAAACAGCAACTCATCTAGTGTCCCTTAAACTAAAGCACACAGGTCATGGATGCTTTGTTAAATGCTCCATTAGGAGCAAGTACTAATATATACAAGCACAATTCTCAACATCTCTGATATAATTAACGTTAAAAATGAGACAGCTCCATAGAGGTAAAACTGGGCCTTAAATAAGTTGAGAATAAGGAGAATGTTGCCCACTTTTGCTGAATGATGGTTGAGAAGTGTGCCATGTATAGTGTTGGACATTAAAAAGGGGTTGAAAAACTATACTATATTTAGCATTTCTGGGTCTAGCTGCTATAAAGTCTTGACATTTGCAACACCAGGAGCAGGCTGTCAGAGACCGTGAGCTCCGCCTAGACTGTCAGAAAGAAATCTAACCTAATTTCCTACTCAGAAGAGCTATCTTGCTCAAAGATTGTGAGGCCAGTTCCTGTACCCATGGACATCAATTGGAGCTATGCCATTGACTTTAATGGGAGCAGAATCAAACCCTGTACAATAGTATATTTTTTCTTGATGGTTAAAAACCACCACCACCACAAGAAGATGGAAGCTGATTGACATACTTGGATATTGGGCCTCTCTCCACAGGAGTCTCCAGCACTGTCCACTTTTACACCAAAATGGCTGCCAGCCAAAGGGTCTACAAAAAGGCTGATTTTAATCAAAATCTTTCCTTTAAATCTAGCTTAGAGTTTACACATAGTACAAAAGTGCTTCTCGGCACTGACATTTTCAGGATGCTGTGCTGAGCCAAATACTGTAAGCACAGCTTGGTCATAAGACTGCAATCTCATGGCCCACCTCTGAAGCTGTAATAAAGCTGCTGCGCTTTGCCTCCCACCCTTGGTGAAGCCTACTAATAACATCTGCTTTATAGCAGCCACTCCTGCAACCTGCTATTTCCCTGGCTCTGCTGCTGTCATAGAGAGGATGTGCTTTTCTATGCTGCAGGTCTGGTGGAAAGTTGTCAGACTTCAAGCCAAATATGAAACCAGCCAGCACTGACTAAATGACTTGAACTGCTTTCTCAAGGGACCCCTTCCAGGATCTAGAGGCCTTTATAGCCAGATTTGGCGAGTGCTTGTAGACAGCCTTCCTCAGAAGCAAATTAAAAATCAAAATACAGACACCATTTCAAAAACATAGAAAGCTAGACTCAAACATCCACCAAGTGACATACTTATATAAAAATAACCACCAGGTTGCATATTCATACTTTCCTACTTGATGAGACCAACTACAACCAGGAATAAACCGGGAAATGTGTGTGGTGGATTGCAGTATTGCCTTAAGAGAAAGCATAAAGCTGGAGGCAGAAAAATAAGAGAGAGAGAGAGGGAAAAAAATCACATTTAGCTGGGCAATTTGGATATTCTCATTTAAAGTAAACCAAACGGTGGGTGGCACCGTAAGTTGGGCCTCTCACCTGTACCATTTCAATCAATGGGAGCAAGAATAGAGCCTTGATAAATATCCCAGTTGTATCTATGGAGACCAATGGCGAGTTCAGTTCCTGACTCAAAAATAAGGGTCTACTGAATGAAGCACCCTGACCCCCTCTCCATTCTGGTTCTGCAGGTGGGAATCCCAGCACCAGGATCTCCATGCTAAATGCTGGCCTCTCCCACACATATCACAGATAGAGCAGGGATCTAAGCAGACTTATATGCTCTCTCCTTGCCCAAAATGGTGTGGGAAAGGGAAGGACTTGCTGTGATTCCTACATCCACTACCAAATAGGGGGGAAGCTAAGGGCTCCCATTCAGTCAGGAGGAGGGAAGAATGTACAGCCCTCCCAGCAGCCTGGAGCAACAGTTGTGTGGCTTGGTGAGAGGGACTAAGTGGCAGCCTTGCTCTGAACTGTGCTCAGTAAAAGATGACAACTCTACTTTTATTATTGATTTCTGTATAATTCAAGCATTAAGATGAAGCCATTCCCACCATCCTGAAACTCCCTGGGGGGCGGCAGAGGACCTATTCAATAGAAGCAGACAAGATACAGAATGGAAAGAAAACTCTCTAGTTGCCCCTTTCTTTCTTCCTCCAGGAATTGCTCCTTTTCAGTAAGGTTCTATGCCCCTTGGCCATCAGGGAATGAAAGTTGACCTGATCCAACATCTGGGATTTGCTTCAGTCCTGGAACAATGCCTAAAAAGCACGGCTATCTTGAAGGACCATGGACAGTATTAACTGCTCCACAGCATCTCACAAACCACTAGCCCTAGAAACAAATGCCACGTCACTAGAAAAATCGAGACTCTCAGGTTCCCTGCAATAAAAGAACATAAGAATGGCCACACTGGGTCAGACCAAAGGTCCATCTAGCCCAGTATCCTGTCTTCCCACAGTGGCCAATGCCAAGTGCTTCAGAGGGAAGAGCATTTGTGGCATTACAGGTCACCTGCTATTTGATTTTTATGTCATCTCTCTGATTACTATCATTTCCTCTCTCACTCCCATTTCAATTCTACACTTGATTTTCGCAGCCATTATCTTGTTACAGCTGGACAGCAGTGTTACAAAAACCTACCCTGTGGCTTTCAAATATAATTAAGTATTAATTTCTAACTCTGGAGATAGCAGCTAAAAATCATATCTGAACTGAATGGGTTGTGGGGAATGGAATATTAAAATATGTTTTTTTTCTGGTCTCATAACCTACCAAGGCTGGAAATACGCTGATAAAGACAAACAAGATCTTACTCCTGCTAGCTTGCCTTTTCTCACATTTTGCCTTAATCTAGATTATCAACTTTTGGGGCTATTTAGCTGCCTGTACAGTACCTAGCTAAAGTTTGTAATCTGTATGGGGTCTCTAGGCACTGTTGTGATACAACCAATAAGTAATACACTTCATTAAGCAGTGCTTCTTGACCACAGATGTGAAATAGATCCCCTCTTTTCCATCACAGTGCATCTATAAGTACTTTCTAGAGGTGCCTGAGGGTTCACTCATGTATACCTGCTTTGCCCATTCCTGGCAAATTTGACTTTGGTGGACTACACCCACCTTGTCTACCTCCAGACCTAACCTTAGAGTTGATATTGTTTTGTGTGTACGTTTGATCTTAAATATTGGCAGAAGAAATCTGGCCCAAAGGCACCCTGCTGGAAAGGATCTGCTTAAAAGCCCATTATGGCCTGCTGAGTTGAAGGAAGCATTCATGCATAGAATGCATAACGATTGCATATAGCTCATGGGTCATATAGTCCTCCTGTTACCAGAGACTGGACTTTGGTCCTTTTCTTTTCCTGTTTATTTGGGGAAGAATTTTCTGGGAGAAAGGTTTATTTTTTCCCTTTGTTAAACAAGACTGAATATTGTATAAAAATATTGAATAGAATGGGCTGAAGCAACTAGCAGTATTGATAGCCGGTTTCTGAAGAAAAGAAATTGCACTAAAAGAAGTTTTAAAACCGAACGCAGGCAACTTTGCTTTGATCAACAGCTGAAGTCACTGTGATTGGGTTTCTAAGAACAAACTGTTTGCAGAGGCTTATTGGAGACACAGAGAGAAGACTAAGGTTGTCAAGAACAAAGACTTCAGAAAGAAATAGGAGCAGGAGACATTCTGGACTTTGAATCCTTTGAATACTTTTCTTAAAAGACAAAGAGCCAATTGCCATTATAAAATGTACATAGATTACATTCAAATATTTTCCAGTTCATTAGGGCTGATCTTGGTCATTGGATTTTGCGCAAATGCTTTGGTTTTCACACTCTTTGCTACATACAGTTCCATACAGAAAAGTCAGCTAGACATTCTTCTCCTGAGCATGGCTGTGGCAGACCTGCTTACACTTACCCTGATGCCCTTCGTTCTTGCTTCTACTCTCCAGAACAGCTGGGTTTTGGGAGATATATTCTGCAAGGTTTTCCAGTTTGGCCTGGCTTTCTCCTGGGCTGCTAGCATCTATTCCTTGTGTGCTGTCTCCATCACTAGGGCTCGAATCATTATGAGACCTTATAGAGCTCCAGAAAAGACTACCATGATCGTGATGCTGATTGTGGTTTGGACATTGAGTTTTATCATCAGTTTATCACTGCGCATCCATGCCACAATGGAAACAAGGCTTGCAACAAACATGACGTTTTGCCTACCAGCTCTCTACCCGGAGCACTATAAGATTGTCCTTAGCCAGTTTATTCTATATTATTTGATTCCGGTCTTGGTGATTGCATTCAACTACATCCGACTTGCTCTTTTCCTGCACAAGAGTCCCATGATGTCTTTGGTGAGTTCTAGAAATACCCGAAGAGCCTCAGTAATGATTTTTTGTACAACTGCTGCCTTCTCAGCATGTTGGCTTCCAGTGTACATTTTGGAGTTATGCATCTACTTGAGAGTCTACCACCATGGCTATGCTTGGGACACTTTCTATTTCATCTGTAATATTCTTCAGTATCTTCACCCATGCATCAACCCAGTGCTGTATGTGTTACTGTCCATACGATATAGGAATAGCAAAACCAAAAGGATCTTGTGTTGCCAAAAAATTAAAGTGAAGCCTCAGGTCCACAGCTTAACAGAACCCTCCTAAAACATTTGCATGCCTCAAGAGTGGAGTTCCAAACATGACAGCAGGGTGTGTAATGTTTGTATGTTTACCATTATTTATAACACATCATGGATTTTGAAATAACTTCAAAGACATTAAAGACTTTAGTGAATAAGAATACAAAAAAACCTAATCTATAATTCCTATCCCCGCAAGCAGTAGGGGAGAACACCAGTATATTGGGTGAGTTGCTGAACTATTATTTAATCCAATCTTTAGAAAAATTAACAATCCCTCAGCAAGATATTATTTCCCTTTTCTTAATTCTTATTTTGTTGAATGTTCTATTCAAGCTTTGCTTCTGGACTGAAAACCAAATTGTGCCCAATATCCCTTCAACTTCACTGAGAAGGAATGGTGTCAATAGGGTTGGACTCTGGACAGAACTGGCCCAAAGTGAATAATTTTAGAGACTGTCTCCATTAGAAAATTGTATCTTGTTTGAATGTGATTCAGTTCTTCACAGTCAGAAGAACAGGACTTGCCCTGGTCTACACTGACCAGTCAGTCAGTTCTGCACTGTGTCAGCTAACTCAGTTCTTCCATTCATGTTTAATACAGTTTTTAATGAGGACAAGCCCTTAGAAATGTTTAAACTGCACAGCAGAAATCAAAATAAGTATTTTTGTTTTTCATCTATTAAGGATCTAATACGGCACCCCACCCTGTGACATTTGAACAGCTGTTAGGTCTGTTTGTGTTACTGCAGGAGTACAGATTCCATTAATACTGAACCCCCATCCCCTAATTCTGGGGGCACCAAATAATTGTGATTCACTCTGGTCTAAACTTTGGTACTTCCATCTCATTCATCTTCTAATACATGCTTGACCAAATCTATGAGAAACTTCTAATTAGTCTGAGATATTTTAAAAATAGAATTAAAAGTCACAAACCCCTTCTTCTCATCCCCCTACCCCAAACCAAAGATTCAGACAGCACCTGAAGAGGTAAAGGGAGTTTCTGAGTGTTTATGTACATAGGTAGGAAAACTGCTTTAAGATTGTATATATTAAACTTTTCTTAAAGAAACTCTTGCAACAGTCTCAGTTCTGGGATAGCTTTATTACTGAAAAAGAACTGCTAATGTCTATTACTTCACATTTGCTTTTTGGCATAAACATCCTGTGTGAGTTTGATTAACTCGACTTTAAGAGACTCCACCAACATGCAAGTGAATGAATACAGGGAACTAGTGCTCTGCTCTGGGGTCGCTTTCCGATCATGTGGTATGAGAGGGGAGAGATGTGGTGAACATAGACAGGAGTGGGAATAAACTTTAAAATTAAGCTATGTGTAACCATGCATAACACTTGTATGACTGTGTCATTATTGTGTCTTACTAGATTGCTTTTAATCACAAGAACATAATGGCTCCATGATAAAGCCACAGAGAAATACAGCATATTCTTATCAGCACTCTAGTCTCGGTGGGATATTTTGACTGGAGGAGAGTGCAGTGTTGATCAGTGCTTGTTAATGAGGATGACCTTTTTTGAAGTTAAACCCTTCCCCCTAAGATTGTACAATCCAGCAAGAGAGACAAAAATTGTAAAGACAAAAGTGTCCAAATCCTTTCTTAAGGTAGGCAGCAGTATCAAATGAAATCTTACATAAAGCAAGTCGGAATTCACTGAAAAAAAAAAAAGTCCTCAGTTTATCCCAGATACAGTCACAACATGGGTAGGAGAAGTAGATCTTCACAGATACTGTGTTGGCAATGTGTTTCAGTCAAGAACCAGAAATAACAGGCCTAATTCTGCTCATATGCAATTCTGCTGATGCAAATGAAAAGACACAGGTGCATGCTAATACAGAATTTGACCAATGCTCTCTAGCTGGGAAGGGATAGTTACTATGTGTATTACTGAAGTATCTAGATGCCTTAGTCGTGCTAAGGGGCAGCATGTACACAGAGTTAAAAAAAAATTTGCTTTTGTCTTTGTTCATTTACGCCTTATATTCTGTACAACTAAACAGAGGCACAAAATATCCACACATTTAGCCTAGATAATAGTTCTTTCCTTTTTGAGCCACCTCTATTGTGAAAGCTGGCTGGGCAGTCACTGTAGCAACATCTGGACTTTTAAGAGGAAGACCACAGCTGTGCTGGAACACCTTAGATAAATATTTAAGTATTTATTAGGGGAAATATATGCTATATTGGGAGTTTCTAAAATGCATATTATGCATTTCAAAAGTATTATACTGAACCTATGGAATATTTGTGCGAATTTTATTATGGATGCATTACTGGAATGTAATGTCACTATTATGTGAATAGAACCAGACTTCTTGATGTGTTACTAGACAACCTGAAATATGGTGTTTGTATGGTATTCAGTATGTATGAGACACTGTGTCAAAAGTTTAAGTTTGGAATTGTAAGTATTTTTGTGTAGGATGTCTAAAATGTATGTATTGCTTGGTAACAGCTAATTCTGTCCAATATAGTGTTTTATTCTGTTAGAAATTTGAGATAAGATGTCTTGCTGTATTTGCACTGGTGGTTTATTTTGCTGGTGTATAGTTTTCTGTATTGAAAGGGGCAAAAGGTTGAATTAGCCAGCAGACGCTCTGAGTCAGCCAGGGCGATAGGGCATGAACAGTGATTATGTAGCAGTGGGAACTGGCTGTTATACTTTAACAGTTCACTTTTAGACTAATACCTAGGGCTCTTTAAAGGTGAAGTTTTGAAAAGGGGCAAGGGGAAATATCTTTGTAGAATCTCTCATGACTATTTCAACCAGAGAACCAGTACTTCTCTCCTGCACTTCACCATTCAGAGGTGACAAGGATCTAGTTCAGATTATGGCACAAAACACCTTTATCACCTCAGCAGGCAAAGCTGACTGAGGACTTTGAAGGGGACTATATTAGCGTGAACTCAGGGCCTTTAAGTTCACATCTAGACAGTCCCCATGGGGGAGTTACAGCACAGCACATTGGTCCACACTGTTATTCATACATCCCTAGTCCAAACTGCGAGGCAGTGGGGACACCTTGACATTCAAGTAGAAAGCGAACTAATGTTCCTCATGTCACCGTTCTGCTCCCATTAAAGCAGAAAGGTAAATCCTAATCTGAGCCTACAGGGTAACAGGAAAATTCTTTACCCAGAAATGCACCTTTACATAATCTACTGGAGACAGTAAGGCTTCATTAAGTTGTCAACCACATGTAATACTGAAACAGGTTAGAGGACCGGAAATGTTTCTTCATCTAATGTACAGTTAGCTTTAAAAATACAACATGCTGCAAAACAATAAGATTCAGCCTGAGATTTCTGCCACAGATACTCCCAGACACCATCTTGATGACTTAATTTATTGCACTGAATCTTAAACCATGGTAACCTGTGGAGGCAAAGCCAGTGGAGAAGGTGTTTAGAAGTCTCTATGCCTATTGTGGTTGCTGGGAGACAGCAGGCCTAAGCCCATCCAAAGCTAAAGAGCTGGAAGTCTCTGTAGAGATGGAGAAGAACACAGTTTTGTATAGTCCTATCAGACCCTGGACAGCAATCTGTCATCTCAATAGTCTTCTGCAGAGTTGTCTGGGAACTCATCAGCCTCCCAGGAGGAATCATCAAAACAAAGAGAGAGAGGTAGGCAATCTGGTCTCAAATCACAGGGGGCGCTGACTGGTCTGTGACAGGGACTAATTTACATTCACCTACCCCAAATCCTATCCTGAATACTAGATCCAGATTGTGGCTGAGACAAAATCCACCTGGAACCATCTTGTTTGTCATGGCAACTATGAACTGATCCAAAAGAATCACCCTTCAGAGACTACAAGGCCAGAAGGGACCACAGTGATCATCTAGTCTGACCTCCTGTGTAATACAGACCATAGAACTTCCCCAAAATGATTCCTGTTTGAACAAAAGCATATGGGGGCAGGGGCAAAATCTAATCTTGATTGTAAAATTGCCAGTGATGAGAATCCTCTGCAACCTGTGGCGCCCCTCCCTGTCAGCACCAACATGGACTTGCCCCAGACTTGCTGCGGCTGGGGGAGAGGTGACCCTCCCTCCACCCCAACACAGACCTGTCATGGCTGAGGGAAAGAAGCCCCTCCCTCGGCCCAAAACAGACCTGCCCCAGATTTGCCACAGGAGAGAAGCCCCTCCCTCGACCAGGCCCAGGCCCACTGGAGCTGCTGGGGAGAGGAGCCCCTCCCTTGGCCGGGCCGGGCCCAGCCCAGCCCCACCCTGGTGGAGCTGCCACAGCCAAGCAGAGGCACCTCTCTCCAGGCCCCAAGCTGCTGTGGCAAGAGAAGACTGGGGGGAGTCCTCTTTCCCCATCGCATGCCTTGGGCAGCATGCATCCCAAACCCCTCAACCCTGGCCCCAGCCCAGAGCCCACAACCCCCCAGAACCCATCCCTCTGCCCCAGCCCTGAGCCCCCCTCCCAAACCCCTCATCCCCAGTCCCACATCAAATCCCACACCCCCACCTACAGCTCTCATCTCCCACAAATTGCAACCCTCTGCCCCAACCCTGAGCCCCCTCCCACACTCCGAACCCCTCACCCCTACCCCCACAACATTAAGTTTGTTATGTGCACCAATACGAAGGTGATGTCCCATCATCTCTATATTGGTGCACATAACAAAATTCATTCCACACACAGATGTAAAATATTAGAGAGAACATTGCCTATGAGGAACTTGGAGACTGTGATCAAGTTCCCCATTAACTTTCTCTTTATTAAGCTAAATAGATTGAACAGCTTGAGTCTATCATGATCAGTCTACATAGAAAATGCACCTTAAGTCACCAAGCAGGTGTCTGAAGTGCTAGTCTTAATTTTGCCTTAAGGCTACTTTTTGTTATCGAAGGCAAAACAAAATGCAACCACCTTTTAAGGTTTTTTTCCTTGTTGTCTCAGTGGTAAATACTGTGTCATGTAACAATTTAATATTTCCCATTGCCCTTCTAAACATGCAAGTGTGGATGCAGGACAACTCTGGACAGGTATTATCAGAAACATGTGAATGGTCAATAAAGATTGCAAGCCCGAGTCACATGTGGAAGAGTCACTCCCACCAAGGGGAGAGGCAGGGGGCATAGCTTTCACTTTTTTGGCAATTCAAGGTGGTGATGCTTGGAAGTGAGATAAAGAGTCCATACACTCCTCCGGCTAGAGGGAGAGGTGGGGAAGGGAAAGCACAAGGGGCTCTGAGCCCGCCTCCTCCATTCCAAAAACTACTGCTAACTGAAGGAAGGATGCTAGGGTCTCCCCTGTCTCAGTAAGCTCATGGAGTTCACGAGTGGCAAAGGAAAAATCTTCAACATTTATTAAAACAAATACTAACTTTCTCAGAGGGTGTCACTGCCTTGTGGGGTGGGCTCTTGAGTAGCCTTAGCTTCACCTAGCTGACCCTCCTTAGTTTGTTCTCAGTGAAGTCCGCATTTGGACCCTCATATTCATTTAAGCCTATCATCTCTTCCAGGTGCCCAGCTGTTTTCTTGGAGGCAGCCTAGTGCAGAGTTGTCACTGCCTTGCTATCCCTGACCTTTTTGCCTCCCTTTCCTTCACTGCACTCTCCCCTATATTGCAGACCTTTATTTCTTTATTGATTGCAGCTGCAGGTGCCTGCC
This sequence comes from Chelonoidis abingdonii, assembly GCF_003597395.2. Lineage (NCBI taxonomy): Eukaryota > Metazoa > Chordata > Testudines > Testudinidae > Chelonoidis > Chelonoidis abingdonii. The sequence continues at coordinate 137,732,252 of NC_133769.1, read as the reverse complement.
TCTATGACTGGCAGCTGTGTGGGGTTGTGATCAAGCTACTTGCTTGTAAATGGGAGGGACTATCCTACCCACTCTATGTTCATTATGGGGTTTGTAGACCCCATTACAGAGGGCAGTAGCAGAATGGACAGGCTGACACATGGGTAAAAATAGCCAATATCAGAAAACAAGAGATTTTTACAGTCAAGGCCTCTCCATTTGCAGCTATTGCTATTTCTCTGTTCACCTCTCCCAGTTGCAGTCACTGTCCCTGTTTATTGCTCAGCCTTATACTTAACCAAATTGATTTGGGGGAACTTTTCCAGCCAGATGTATATTTACTGTTTACCATTCAATAGCACCTAATGAGCATTATACGAGGTATTTTTAAAACCCTTATCTAGAATCTATAATGTATTAACTGTGGAGCCATAGGTAGTAGAATTGCACCTTTACAGAGTAATAGGTTTCTGCCTCAATATTCCTCCAAATAAGTTGCTTGTGGACTAGCTAACTTCCCCAAGTTTTATATACTCCTCTGAGCAAGAGCGCATCATTTTGCAATGAGCTTTTGATAAGACCAGGGTAAGATTTGCAAGCATGCTTAAGTGACTTAGGGCTAGATTTTCAAAGGTATTTAAGCACCTAAGGATACAGATAGGCACCTAGAGGGATTTTCAGGAGCACCTAGCCCCCTCTCTCCCTTCTTTTTTAAAAATCTACTAGGCACTATCTGCATCTCTAGGTATTTAAATACCTTTGAAAATAGTCCCATAGCTCCCCCCACCAGTAAACGTAAGTGGTTCCACTCACTGTCATCTCACTCAGGGGGTGTTTGCCTGTAGTGCTCCTGCTGATCACCTCTTTGGCCCACTTCTTTCCCCAACTAAGATCTCTAAGTCATGTCTTGTCCAGCTCCCTCTCAGGGTAGCAAAAATCTAAATGTCCCAACAGGACAGCCTTTCACCCCTCTCATGCTATGCCTTCACCTTTCCTCTGGGCTCAGTCCTCAGCCCCACCCTGGGCTCAATAGTCAATGGTGTCTATTGAACTTACAGGAACCCAGATCCCCCCTCTGTTCTGGGTTCCAGGCCAGGGACCCCATGGTGGGCAAGCAGTTCTGGTCTTTTAGATGTGCTGCTGCTGCTACATAGGCCCCTTCCTACCCCTCAACTGTTTTCCAGAAACCTGTGGTTAATATAGCCTCTCCTCTTGTTCCCAAGCTTCTCCCTAGATCCTCAGTCCTCCCCTGGTACACCAACCTACAAAGCTGTCTCTCTTGTACCTATTCCTAGGCTCACCACAGGAGCTAACTCCAACCCCACGGCCCCTCTTCTACCTCCCTTCACCAGGCCTTTCCCAAAGAGTAGAACATCCTACCTCCTCTCTCTAGGATCTCCTCCTTTGTGTAGCCTTCCTTGACCCTTTCACAGCTTGGGTCACTAATGCTAATTAAGCCACCAGATCAAATCAGCTGAGGGGTAACTGCTAGCTCATAGGCAAGACTGAGCCCTGCTCCTCTTAAAGGGCCAATGAGCCTGTGACAGTGAATATATATATTTCTTTCAGCACTTAAAATTTAGTTATGCCTGTTTACAAAAGTGACTCATTTTGGAGCCTCAATCCCTTAGGTGCCCAGCTCAAAACACCTTCAAAGGGCCTAATTTCAGAAAGTGTTGATCACTATCCCATCTGAAAACTCAGGTCCCTTTCAAGTGTCTCAGATTGAGAACCAAAAAACTGGGGCATTCCAACTCATTAGTCGCTTTTGGAAATCTTGGCCTTTATTTATATGTCTGTGTATGTTTATTTCACTACACATTCTTCCATGCATAAATATATACACAGTGTGCTTGACATTATACCTTTTATCCCTGTTCATATTTCTTTTTCCATCTGAACATTATTTTTTATTTTGTTCCTATTATTTTTAAGACAGACCTGTACAATTGATTCTCCTGTACGCAAAGCTAGCTAAACTCTAATGCTATTACCATGTGCTAATTGAGAATATATAGGGTAGAATTTTCAAAAGCACTGAGGCCTAAATTCTCACAGATATTTTGGTGAAATCCAAGGGAGTTAGGTGCCTACATATCTTGAGGATCTGTGCCTCAGCTACTTATTTTGCTTCCACTGAAGTCAATGTTAAACACTTCTATTGTCTTCCATAGGAGCCAAATTAGATCAACACGGAGTGCTTTTGAAAATCCCATCCATACTTTACAACAAGCTCTGAATCCTCTGCTCAACAGAAACTGATTGGTTGGCTTAAAAAAATCATGATGCCAATGAAGCCATTCTCCTATTTCTCACACGTTCAAAGGAATATACTAGGCTGAGAGAGAGATTCAGTTTTGTTTCATGAACTTCTTTGACAGGCAAAGAGAACAAAGCATTCACAATGGTTATATTTGCATGGTTTCAAAGATTAATGGAAGAACTTGAAGGAAATAAGACACAGAAAACAAACTAGAAAACCCTAATTCACAGCTGTTAGGATACAAGCAAGATTTTAGGGCTTATCTACACTTAAAACACCACAGCAGTGCAGCTGTAGTCAACACTACCTCACCAACAGGAGGGGTTTTCCTGTCGGCATAGGTAATCCACCTCCCCAAGAGGTGGTAGCTAAGTCAACGGAAAAATTCTAGTGCTGCCTACATGGGGACTTAGTTTGGCTTAACTACACCACCGAAGGGTATGGATTTTTCACACCAATGAGTAACATAGTTATGATGACCTAGTTTTCTAGTGTACACCGGAACTTAGTATTCCCTATATCCATTGTTTAGAGTCATGGTACTGCCTTCCAGTCAAGTTGTTTCTTGTCCATTTTTCCAATTCAATAGGAGTGCTCTTTCTTGTGAGAGCAGGTTACAGGTCCGATCCCGAGAGGTGCTACACACCTGCAACTCTCATTATCTTCACTGGCAGCTGGAATGAGAAACTACAGCAGAGTATACAGGTCAGTGCTTTGCTTTTTCAGAGTCATGGATCAGCACCACTCTCTTAAAAGTTGTTCCAACAAAATGTGTGAGCAGTCTTCACCTTTTCACGGGATACTCTTACGAAAAAAACATTGTCCTGATCCTTTGAGAGGCATTATTCATTTACATTCGGAAACCTGCATTATGAGGGCTATCAGCTTTGCTTCAAGTATCAACACATGCAACACACAGGGAAACTAGAAGTATCACATGGCAAGGTCTCCTGAAGACTTTAGGGTGTATACTTCCCTTGTCCCAACATAATCAATGTAAGGTTAGAGTGCCAACATAAGCATCTCTTTAGATTCAATGCATAACTGTACATTTGTCATGTCTTTCCTGTTATTTATACAAGTGGAAGTTTGTGACTCTTCACTTCTCCTATCACCTATACATGCACCATTAGAAGCCAACACATATCTCATTACAGAGACATCCATGTCAGTCATTGAACTGCTGGGAAAAGTAGAAGGCAGGTTCCTTGGATTGCCAGAGATTAGCTCTGAGAGGGAACCCCCTGCTTGAGAACGTCATGTTCCTGTCACACCTCTGACAGTTTCTTCCATATGTACAGATTCTTTCCCACAAACATGTGTTATTTCTTTGTTTGTTTTAAATTGACTGAGACATGTATGGAAAGCTCTGTTAGTACATTTGAGAACAGTTTATGCCTGAAGGATGGACAGCTGCTGTTGCCGAGCATCTGTTTTCCAACTACCTCCTTGCCTCGCCTCCTAAAACCTAGTTTTTGTGGACTTTGCTGTGGCGATCAGCCACTGAAATTTAGAAAACCATAAATACAGGTTCTTATCCACCACAAAGCTCTGGTCTGCACTTGAATACAGTAGCTCAAAGCCTTGCCTGTAAATGGCAGCATTTTCTTCACACCTGAGGCTCCCAGGGAACTGCAATACAGTATCACACTGTATCACATGTATCTATCATTCCTAAACTGGGGACTTCTTTAAAGAGCAGCCAGCACTGAAAGTAAGGTACATTTAAACAACCCCCAAAATTAGTTAAATTATAAAAATTCTACAATTTAAAATATGAACATTTTGAAATGACAGTAATCCCCAGGCATACTAAGTAATGCCATTCTATATCTCACTAGTCTCCCCACTAAACTCTCCACCCCTTCAAAACACCAAGGATTCTACTACCTTTACATTGAGTAATACCACAATCTGTAAATAGCCCTGCTGAGTTCAATAGGGCTATTTGTGTACTGAGGTCCTACTCAACATGGGTCAAGGTGGCAAAATTGGGCTCTAAAAGACAGTTCTCCATGACAAGACCAACAAAAGCAATGTGGAATTGGTAGACTAGGACATTTTCAAAATGTAACAAGTCAAAAAAGTTAGGAAAGTTTGTATAGAGTGAACAGGAAAAAAAAATTAAACCCATTTTCTCTGAATTTTACCCAAATCCATAAATCCCTATCTGGGGATTGAACAAGAGAGAGGAGGGTGCACAGATCAGCTTCAGCAGGAAGAGTTGATAAGCATCAAATACATGCTGCACAGAAGGGGGCAGGCAGTTCTGGGTCCACAGAAGGACGAGTCTTGCATCAGAAATCTGACCTTGGCAATGATTTGGAGGCTGAGGACAGGAAAGAGCTCGGCTTTGAGCCCTGGCATGCAGCAGAAGTGAGGCATTTGGGCTTCGGAGGGAGGAAGGAAGGGAACAACTGCATTACAATAGAAACACCTCCTCCTCCAGTTTTGTGTCAGCTAAGATGGTACATGGTCTGTTGTTCTAAATAAGAACATCAGAATAGTGAGTGCAGCTGAGGAAGGTGGGAGATCCATCACAGGAGACAAAGAGAGATGGGTTTGTGTGTATGTATGAACAATATAAGATCACTGGACCCAGAATGACTGGTTGGGCTCTGTTCACATTGTAGCACTGTTGGAAGTGAAGGGTCCATTTTATTAATTGAAAAATATTACTTTATTACAGTCCACCTGTCACCTCTAGGAACAGTGACAAATTTTTCACACACATTGAAATAGTCACGTTACAATTAAAAAAAAGGAGTTGGGGTTAGAAGAGCTCACACGTCCTTAAACTAGTGAACCTCAGAGAAGTCTGTGAGCGCTGACAAACTACAAGGAGCTGAGTGCTTTTATCTGCCACTGGAGAGCATGGGACTTGAGGGCACTCAGCATCCTACAGAACTGGACCTTCCAAAAGGCCACAGTGCCTATTCTGCAAATGGAACAGAGTAGTTTCAGTTGAGTTGTGCTTTTTTTTGACAGGTAGAGTTAACATTTAAGAAATTGTGTGTGTGTGTGTGTGTAATAGTTCTAGCTGCAGTAAAAAAATCAAAGCATATTAAAAAATGCTGAGATTCTTATGGCATACTTAATACAGTATTTGTTTATTGGTAACATCAACACCATCAGGAAAAAACAAAACACACACACACCATGATGCATTACAATACCAATTTTAAAGGTGGTGAAAGAACAATCTCACAAAGGCCAGACTCCTTTTCCAGCATCTTCTCCCCCTTTTGGATAAGAAACATAATTTACACTGAAACAGGCACCGAGCGTATCAGAGAGAAAACATACAATCTGTACAGAATGTCAACATTAATTAGAATATCAGGGGGAAATGTTTCAACTCTCCCTACCTTAAGGTTTGTGTTTTGTTTCTAAAACTTACTGTGGGTGTTGGGAGCCACCCTTTGGTCATCCTTGTAAGTGCAAAATCAATCAAATCTGCTACAGAAACTCAAGGTTACTGCCTTCAGAAAGGAATTCTTGAGAGCTGCTTATGAACTCACCACTCCAATCTTTACCCTTAAAGAGCTGCCCCAGATCATAACACTACCTACTGCGTGTACCTGCCTAGTAGGGAAGGTGGGGAGGATTCATCACTGTTTGTGAAGCATCCGAACATGTAAAGAGCTGAGTGTCATTACATGCTATGCCTTCCATTCGCTTTATGCCTCTGACACAGACCAGTCTTCTCACAGCCTCTGAATAACTGTAGTGTCATTTCTCACTAAAATGAGGATTCGATAAAAGCAACATTTATTGCTCTGCAACCCTCTCCTCTGCTAGGAGTCCAAAGTTAGAGAAATAAAAATGCTCTACGGGGGCTACATATTGATTGCTCCATTGTTTCATCCTGGTTATTGGTAAGAACAGCACACTGTGAAAGGCAGGTGGCCAAGTTCTAAAGGCTGACAAACTGGTATCATGTAACTTTAGCAAAACAGGTTGGACAATGGATGTAGCAAAGCAAAAACTTCAAAGATGGGAAAATACAGACATGGGAGGTCAACTAGCAGGGCAGGGAGGGAAAGCTATGGAAATTGGCCAGGGAAATTATGTGGAAAACAAGCTTAAATATCATCTAAATTTTTTTTCATACTGAAACCACAGACCATACCTGGAAAGGCAGAAACTATAGGTCTGATGATCTCTCCTTGCCTTCGTCTCAGTGATCTTTACAAGCCCTTAGAATTGTCTTCTGTTGTACAGTCACTTTTTTAATCTTTCCAGTTTTCACTATCTAGTAGAACTGGCCCATGAAGCAAAGACAGTGTCCATGAGGAAATATGTAAGCTTGATGCCTGGGTACACAGTCTAGACATGAAGGACAAGAAGAGATACTGAGGATGGATGGCTAAAACACAAAAGGCAAGTGGGGGCAGGGGAACTGAGGTAAGCTAGAGCTGATAATGTGAAGAAAAGAAAAAGAATCACTATGTAAAGAAAAAAAACCAACCCTGACAAATGGAAAGACAAATTTGTTAGGAGATACAGAGAGGACTGTAAACATTTCTGAAGATAACTAATCTAGAGCAAGGTGGGATTCCTAGCTGCTTTCTGTCCTACACCTCCCACAAGAGAGTTTCAGTAATGAAATAAATAACAATACTAAGCACGTATGTAGTTCTTTACATGTTTGAAGTGTTTAATCAATTAAACTTCAACACTCCAGTAGGGTAGATATTACTATCCATAGTCCGCAATTGGGGAAAACAGACACAAAGGAGCTAAGTGACCTATCCAAGGCCGCACAGTAAGTGAGGAGCAGAGCTGGGATTAAGACTCAGGAATTCCCAGTCCTGTGCTCAATTAAGTAGACCACATGGCCTCTCATTTTAGTATATTTACATAGCTGCCATTCAGTGGAAGTTTAATTGTCCCTTACATTAAGACCATTTTACCCACCAAGGGAGGTAACAGATTGTCTTGCATCCCTCAACAACATTTCCATTGGCTGACTGAGAAGCAGTTTGCTGATGAGCTATGAAAAGAGCCCCTATGCCAGTTTGCCTTGCCTAGAAGGGCTGTAGCTGCTAAACGATACCGTATGTGGAATATTAAAGCGATGGAAAGAAAAGGAGACTAGAATGGGACAGTCATGAGAATTTCTTCTCTGAGGTGTGGAGGGCCACACACCACGAGTTCCTCCCCGAAAGAAAAAATGGTTTGTGCAATGGTTATTTCAGTCTGGTTCAATATGGTCCCACAGCATTATCACACTGTCCAGATGTTTCATTTGACGAGAACTGGGAGCTGCGGGGGGCAGTGCCTGCAGATGGTCAACATCAGCAAAATGCCTCATGGCCTGCAATCAGATTACCTTGATGGGCCCCAGGCTTCCCACCACTGCATTAAAGCCTATGCTAATTTGGATGTATTTGAAGTAGAGATACCAATGTCTGAATACTCCCCAAAATGCATGTCATCTGCTGTCTCAGCTAGCACTCCCATATAACTCACCACTGCTGGTTCATCAGACCTTAAAAATAGTCATCTGATCACAGAGTGCAGAAAGTAGGACCTGCAGAGAGAGATTTTCTTCATTTGGTATTAGAGAATGATAAAGTTGACTGTACATTAACCTAATATAGCAGGAGGCCACCGTGAAAGAAACAATCACTCCCAAGAAAAAAAACAAAGCTCTTAAAACCCCAGCTTGGGTTGGAAGTCATTGGATTAATGGACACCAGATTTGAAAGTTGTCATTTGGAGATATTACTCTGGGCAGGGGGTGAATCTGGAAGCGATAGCTCTTCACAAACAATTCAGCACATAAGTCACTAAGCCACAGAATGCAGACTGACTGACTCCGCTGTGAAGAGATCTCCACTGTATATTGTTCTGATTGTGATCTGAGGTGCCTTTGGGAGATGCTAGGGAAAAATATCTTGTACTGCAGAGAACTGAAGGAAAACAAATCATCAAATAATGTGTGTAAGGGAAAGCTGTCGTGGGTTAATGGCCTCCTGCTTACATCTATCCTAAGACACTGAAACAACGTGTTTTGAAAATATAAAATAGGGATTTTATTCAGCTATTCCATTCTAGTCACTTTATTTCTACATTGGAGATTGCTTAGCCTGCTTGTACTGGTGTAACAGAGGTAGCTGCTCCTTCTGTGTCACATTTTCAAAACCACGGCCACTCACATGTTTGTGCGCCCAGCTGGACTGCAGGCACATACTTGAGTGCCTAGGCCTCCTGATTGCTGTAGTCAAACTTGCACTGGCAGTTCACGTTGCGGGCACAAAACCTGCAGGCACATATTCTCTCCAGCCAAAAAAGAAGCTTAACTTCTATGCTGACTGAACCACTGCAAGAGATAAGCTTGAATTTTCCATCATCCCCTGTCATTGAACACACAAGGATAAGTGGCTCAGTCCTGGAACAGCAGCATCTGTGCTATGTGAGAAAGCTGTGGCATGGGCTCTGTGCATGTAAGACTTTCATGACTGTCCTATTTCTCCCCTTTGCCTGGGGAGAAGTTGTGAATGCCACCCAAGCAGATAGAGTGAACAGGCTCTTCAGAACTGTCAACTAGCGAGAGAAGAGGATCCAACGGGACTAAAGATCCCCCCAGACAATTTGAGAGGGGCTGTGAGGAGAGGACAGCAACCCTCTTCCCTAAAAGTGACTCTTCCCAAATCCCCCCAAATTAGCACCTATGAAAAGTCAGAGGTTCATCTCTGCCTGCCACTTCCCTATGAGGCAGAAAAGGGATTTCCATAGACCACAGGCTAGAGTAACCCATATAACATCATCTGCTGGGAAGGTGGACAAGGATTCACACAGAGATGCTCAAGTGACAGTTCAGTTACATGAGTTCACCTCCCCTCACCACACCTCTGAGCTGCTCCGCACTCCTTTTGTACACGCGCCTGACCAACCCCAGGGTGGAGCTAGCCTGCTTAGGCGTCTGAGGCTCATGTGTGTTCTACTGCCACGTAACCTGCCCCCACAATTTGTTCCCATGTTTCTACAATGTGATCTTAACAGCTGAGTATTTGGAGAAGCTTACTGAACAAATTAAAAATAAATTTAAAAATCACTTCTCCAGCTGAGCAGACGTTCCCCATTTTGAGTTTAGTGCCCCCTGACCTTTGCTTTTTTTTTTTTTAAATGTAGCGAGTAGTTCAATGCCTGTCACCAACTTACATTAAAAGAACATCCAATACCCAGGGGAGCTCTTTTAAATCTTTGTGCAAATGTGCCCAGTGCATACATGGGTGTTTCATAAGGAAGTATAGGGAGATACCAACACAGTGCTGTTGTATCTGGATTGCACACACTGCTTGGCATCATTTAAACTGAAGACAATAACAAAAAGTAAGTTTAATTGAAATTTTCAAAAATCCTGGAAACATCTCTATTAATATTGAGTTTTTCAACTTTTTTTTTTTTTTTTTTTTTTTAAACAGAACCAGTATTTTATGCATAGGCTGTGTGACCATGTCCCATTCAGAAATGAAAATAATTTATTTCTTCCAAAAATGGCTGATGAAGTGAAAGGAAAAAATGGTGTAATTACACTTCTATCATTTTGGGCAAATATACAGAGCAGACCAACATGTTTTGTCCAAAGGCTGGAAAGCGTCTAAGTGACTCCCATCTGTCTGAAAATATGTTATACTTAAGAAAAATCCGGTGTTCCAAACTTGTAGATGGCGTAATATCTCTGCTCATTATATAGATCCCATCGTTATGGAGAGTACAAGTCAAGTTGAGACCTGATTTGGACGTGTTCTCCTTGAGGTAGAGCCATTCTCTGGTAACAGTGTTGTAAGACTGTACTGTTAACATGTCCTCACTTTGGCTGGATTTTTGGTTAGGTCCCAGTTCATGAATACAACCCCCTACCAGGTAGATGGTTTCCTCAACAGAAAGCATCTGCTGTTTGCGAATGTGGACATCACACAGCTCAAAGTTGGTCCAACAGTCAGAAATGGGACAGTACTGCAAGATGTTCATATTCCTGTCTGAAACAAAGGAGAGATGTTTATGCAAAAACCTTAACACACCAGTAGAGGACTATGATATGTCAATCAGTATTACAGATTGTCTACCTGTTCTTTACACTGGTTCTAAATAATCAATGCGTCTTCCAACCCTGCTTGTCATCTGTTAACTTATTTACAAGGAAGTGTTGGATTGACAATCTTTTCCTTTTTGAGACTGGAGTCTCTGATCACCTTTTTTCTTTTGTAGAGGGTAAGATTTAAACCACTTTTGGCACACTGATTACATGATCCAAGTTGTATGAAGGGAGTGAGGGGCTTAGCTGAATAATTCCTGTGTGTTAGCTTATGTGTTTCTTTTTAATCTTTGGTCATTGACTGATACTTGAAAATTGCTCCACTTCCCCCTGCAGAAGATATTCTCAGGTCTCAGCCAATGCATCCTTTAACTGGAGGAAAGGGAAGGAAAGCAGAAAAATCCATGAAGTCCCCTAGACCTTACTATGCAGTTTAATTTATTTGTGAATCACCGAGACATTACAGTGAATTGTGCTGTGGAAAACTATAGTGTGGATAAATAGAGAAGAGCTAAGTATATTTGTTTTCCTCCACAGTTCTAATACAGTAGATGCAAATAGTATTTCCTTTTTATTTCTTTCCCCATCCATGCATCACAATCACGTCAGCAGGAAAGCACACAGCTCTGCTTTTGCCATTACAAGGTACAGGAAAGCTGCACAGCAATGGGAGGCTAGAGCAGTGATGGAAGGAAGCAGGTTTCTATTTAACTGTATCACATAAAATTGATGGCTATTTCTGTTTATTTTCTTGGCAGAGCAATGGAAACACCAGTTTGTAACAGTTAAAAGGTGAACGGAAGTGTTTTTATTTTATTTTTTAAAATGAAAAGCTATTTTAAAAGGAAACAAAAGGTTTTAGCTGCTGAGATCTTTGTTTCATCTGCATCCACCAAACCCCTAAAAAGGAGAAGACTGATCTGCATGCCTTGAAGTGTTTTAGGATTTGCAGAGGTGCCGAACATAAGCACCTAAAACCCTAAAACCCACCATAACCATAACCATAACCCACCATAACCATAACCACCAAACCCCTAAAAAGGAGAAGACTGATCTGCATGCCTTGAAGTGTTTTAGGATTTGCAGAGATGCCGAACATAAGCAATTCCTTTAGAAGCCAGGCCACTTTAACAACAGGCACCCTGGTTTTAATTTTTGGCTGTAAATTATTTTCTTCCCATGTGTTTTATCTTAGGTTATTTTCTGTTTTTATTTTTAGACCTTTTCACTTCACCTTTAAAGGCAGATTAAATTTTGGTCTTGAACAAATTGGTTGTGGTCTTTAAAAACAATAGGGTTTAAAAGAAATGTATCTTACCTCTTGTAGTATATCCTCCAACAACATAAATTTTGCCCTTGCATTCACAAGCTGAAAATTCTGCAAGAGGGTTTGGCATAGATGCCACAAAATTCCACCAGTCGTGCTCTGGGCTGTAACACTCCACATTGGAAAGGGATTGACCGCCAATGGCATAGAGCTTTCCGTTTACAGCCAAAAGCTTAAAATTGGACCTAAAAGACACAAATTGGAGTAATGAAATAGCTAGCATTTGAAAGAAAAAACAAAGAAAGGAAAGGACATTATTTTTACGAAGGTTCCAAGATCCCATCAACACTTCAAACTTGTACCATCAGCCAAACTTGTACCATCAGCATATTATAGTCTAAACTGTTCTGTCTGTGTCCAAAATAGACTGTAAGCTCCTTGGGACAGGAACTGTATCCTTTATGTTTGTAGAGGGTTGAGAACACTGAGGGCATTCAGGAAAAAATAATAATGATGTGCCTTTTTAACGTTTTATACTTATATTTCCGATCAATACAGTGTAAATGTAGTTGTTCAGCAGGGTAATCTGTTCTAGCTGTGTTGTGTTTTTTGTGCGCGTATTCTGTTGTGAAGAACGTGTGCATTCACATACAGGCACAGGCATAGATGCTCACCTACACACATGCACGCACACACACACAAAATCTTATTCCAGTTAGAGTTCCTGGAGTTTCATGCAAAGGTAGATTAATGCCTGAAATTGAGCACTGTCCCTGGTCTGTGATAGTGTCTCAATAACCCATAATAAATAGACATTTATTTTACTACAGGGTGAATGACACCCTGCAGTAGACAAAGAGGAATATATCCTCTCTATATTTCTCTCTTTATTTTCACCACCACCATTCACCCTGAAAGTAACACATTTTGGTACTCTTCCCTTCAGTCCAGGACTAGATATCTTGACACCTTCTGAAACCACACATTAACACAGGATGCTGAGCTCAATATACCAATAATCTGTTTTTGGTGTAACGGTATCAAAGTTCTATGTTTTCCCCTTCCAATTTAATCCACTGTGTCCTGTATATTTCACAGGCTGCAAAGGGAAACTTGCCGATGATTAGGGTATCACTTTGCAACTTGTGCCTCTTAAAAAAAAAAATGCATGGAGAAACATTCCAAAGACTGGAAAAAAAGGGGAGATAGGAAGACACATAAAAACTGAAGCAAAAGAGCAAGATGGGAAAGAGATCCAGAACGGGATCAATGGATAATAAAATTGCTCCTTCAGCACAACTTGTTCTGAGCCAGATCCAGCAAATTTTACTCAGGCAATACTCCTAATAAATTCAATGAGTGAAATTTATCCCTGTGCACAGGACCAGCATAAGGTCAATACAATACCCTATTCAAGCCCATAAAGGCTTTAGTGGTACATTAGCTACATGCTGCCCTGTGCACCAAAAGGTGAGTTCCACTCAGTGCAAGCATGAGGTTACAAGTCAGTAAGAATACCGCCTGAGTAGATATGCATGGTTTTGTCTGAACAAAATGAACGTTGTCTGGCAGCAGATTGCCCTGCAATTTTTTTTGTATTAAATATATTTGGAGAAGTGTAAGGGGGGGAGGAGGGAAGTCTCCTTCTAGGTGGAATCGTTTTGTTCTTGTAATCCTGAGATGGCTCTGGAAACTAAAATGCTTCCCTGAAAGAATTATTTGCTTTTGATTCTGTTTGTGCTGTTGTTTACTATTAAGTTACTCTTCCCATCTCAAGTCTACAGTGATTATGTTTTCCATCTTAAAGAATCTGGACTTAAGTGGCAATAATGAGTATGAAATGAGAGCAATTACTTGCAAAAACATTTGAGTTTCAAAGAGGAGTACCTATTTTAAATGCTATAGCAGGAAGAAAAACAAATATACACATATATACTACTGGAGGTCCATAACTGAGGAACTGTAGGTTGACTACAAGTACATTTTAGAAATTAAGCATATCCTTTAAAATTAGTAAAATGTTAGCAAGTCTACAGTGTGTTTGTGTGTTGTGGAGAGGCAGGAGCAGAGCTCTGGTCTTATAAAATTAATTCACTTGGGCATACACAATGTCTTTCATCTGATGGCCACAAGACACTTTGCAAATGAAGAAAGCTAACACACAGAAAAGACAAAGGAATAATCCAAGGTCACAGTGTCATAATGGAATAGAACTCAAGTCTTAGTCAGATTTAGCTGCTCTAATCACAAGAAAACGTGGACCCTTGCTGCTTTAGTTGTAGGGAGATCATTAATATCACATTTGTCTGATGGCATTTGTATAACTGGAGGCCCTGTTGCAAATCTAGGGAAGATTACTTTGTGAATGATGTATGGCAGAACCTTCAGCTCCTATTAGCCTAGAAGGAGTTCCTGTCAGATATTCATGTAAAAGTGTTCAGATTACATATCTGATTTCAGTGTTGGTTACCATGATGTTCAGAGCATACCCCTCAAATACGGAAAATTTACCTACAACACTAACTAAAATATTTATTTTACTCACAGGCACTGATCATACTTTGTCAACGCTTGGATCCTAACTTAATAGATCGCTTTGAAAAACAACTTGCCTTTGTGTGCCAATTACAGCAATTGCTTTTATGGAAAACTAACATTATGAAAGTATTTAATGCCTTTTTAACCTTTTTTTTTAAAAAATGTTCTTCAGCAGCTAGAAACAAGGAAAGCAAGCACCATACAACAAACCATCTTCCCAGAACGCTAGCCAGTGTTCCATGGACCACAGTTTGGAAACCACTGATCTCAATATTGGGACAAATCCATTCCTGATGTAACTCCACTGACTTCAATGAAGTTGCACCAGGAATCATACCTTTCAAATGCCCCTCATTTGGATGTCACTCATTTTAATGCCAAGGTTACACACAGATTTGTTGCCCCTTTATTTTTATAGCTGAAAACTATTTATATCAGCGATAGAGACTCATGAAAGTGTGATTACCAGAAGAGGTGTTAAGAGGAATAAATCCCACTGCATTTTAGGTTTCCTGCGTGAGTACAGTATATCCCCATTTATGCCCAAAATCCTCTTATCCAATCCCTTCCTTGCCCCCCATGTCTCTCATGCTGGGGAACAAGGAAAGGATTTGGCTAATATAGAGGTTTGAGTAATAGAGCAGAGACCCCCCCCCAACAGGACTGCAAGGAGGAAGACGAGCCCTCAACTCTGAGGAAGGCCACCCTGCTGCTGAATGGCCTCTGTGGTCCTGCTGTGATGGGAATGATTGAGCAGGGCCATAATAGTGGCGCTGCAGAGGGCTCCCTACCCTGCCACAGGGCTGGTGACACCCAGTCTCTGCAGGAACAAGGAAGGCTGTGATCCGAGTGGGCAGAGCAGAATCCTGGCGAGGGTCTCTGCTCTTCCCCACACCTTGCACCTGCAGGAATCAGGTGTCTCTGGCCCTCCAGCAACACAGGAAGCCCACTGCAGTCCCACTGTCATGGAAGTGAGTTAATGAGGCAGACCAGAAATCCCCAGTCAGAACTGTGAGGAGGAGTAGGACGAGCCCCCAGCTGCAGGGGAGGCCACCCTGCTACTGAATAGCTCCTATCCTCTTGATTATCCAAACTCCTGATTATCCAAATAAAATCCATGTCCCCCATGCCATTCGGATGACTGAAAGTATACTGTAGTTTGTTTGTACCCTTTATTTTGGATCTTTTTCATGTATTGCATCCCACATTGGGGCCTTGGCAGAGCAAGAGGTATGTCTGGGATGAATCTGGCCTTAAGGCTTTTAGAGTGGAAGTGTTTGCAGTAATTCCCGATACCCAGGAACTGGGAGTGAAGGGACAGAAGTGGGGACGAGAAGAATATCTCTTCAGGAGGCAGCCTGAACGTCTCCTAGTCCTCTATGATTTCATCAGGAGCAGCTCCTCTTGTCCCCCTATGGAAGCCCTGCAGGTGGCAGCAGCTCAGGTACAGACTGCTCCCATAAGCACTGTTCCATATGCATCTGCATGCTCTCATACTGGTGTTTACAAGGGCCTTTCAAACCTTGGATATTATCTACCAGGAAAAACAAACAAACAAACAAACAAACCAAACAAACCGCCCCCCCCCACACCCCCCACTCATTTTGGAGCAAAACAACAATTAAAAATACAGCCAAGATTGGCTCAAAAGGCAGGGATTCTAAAGGCAAAATATTTAGTAAATTTCATTTGGCAGTGTCACTAAGTAAAACGAAAAGGACTCTGTTTATCACTACACAATCCCTAAAGCTCCTTGCTGTTATCTCCCTCTCTCTTTCAGAGATAGTGTTTTTTTCTCTCTAACTCCACTGGGCCCCAATAGCATGACTTTCCATGTGAAGTTATTTCCTCGTAACCAGAGATCCTCGTCTTCCGTCATAAAAAAGCCAAAATTCTGATTTAAAAAGAAGAAAAAAACAAACAAACAAAAAAAAAACTACCTCGCCTCCCAATTCCACTTTTTTCCGTGATTAAAAAGAAACTCTGAACTTCAGTTTCCCCAGACACAATATATACAGTTATCAGTTGAACACAATGTTTTTTCTGTGGTAAGCTGTGTTAATCTGTATCAGCAAAAAAACCGAGGAGTCCTTGCAGCACCTTAGAGACTAACAAATTTATTTGGGCATAAGCTTTTGTGGGCTAGAACCCACTTCATCAGATGTATGAAGTAGAAGATACAGGAGCAGGTATAAATACATGAAAGGATGTGGGTTGCTTTACCAAGTGTTAAGTCAGTCTAATGAGATGAATCAATTAACAGCAGAATACCGAGGAGAAATAACTTTTGAAGCGGTAAGAGAGTGGCCGATTACAGACAGTTGACAAGAAGGTGTGAGTAACAGTAGTGAGAAATTAGTATTGGGGAAATTAAGTTTAGGTTTTGGTTCTTGGGTTGGTGTTTTTGTTGTGTGGTGTGTAGTTACTGGTGAGTATTTGCTTCAGGTTGGAAGGCTGTCTGTAAGCAACTACACACCACACAACAAAAACACCAACCCAGGAACCAAACCCTGCTACAAACCCCGGTGCCTACACACCTAACCACATCAGCCACACCATCCAGGGCTTCTTCACTTGTACATCTATCAATGTGATATATGCCATCATGTGCCAGCAATGCCCCTCTGCCATGTACATTGGTCAAACCGGACAGTCTCTACACAAAAGTTACACTTTCTTGTCAACTGTCTAATTGGCCACTCTCTTACCACTTCAAAAGTTATTTCTCCTCCCTTGGTATCCTGCTGTTAATTGATTTATCTTGTTCGACTGACTTAACAGTTGGTAAAGCAACCCACATCCTTTCATGTATTTATACCTGCTCCTGTATCTTTTACTTCATACATCTGATGAAGTGGGTTCTAGCCCATGAAAGCTTATGCCCAAATAAATTTGTTAGTCTCTGAGGTGCCACAAGGACTCCTTGTTTTGTTTTTGTTTTTTATGTTTTTTCTGATACACAGTAGAACCTCATTTATCCGAGCCTGTGTTGTCCAGCTCTCTGTATTAACAGAACCACTAGCTGCTTGGGGCTGATAGGAAGAGAGCTTGGGCAGTCAGCTGGAGACCCTCCTCCCCATCTTAAAATAAGGGATAGAAAGCTCTTTGCCAGTTCTCCTGATGATCTGACTTTTTGATTATCTGATCTGGCCCTGGTCCCAATTAGATCAGATAAACGGGGTTCCACTGGAAATTTAAAGCACATTCCAAAACTAACCACAAGAGAGGGAGGTTGTGCACACTGAATAAGTGACACTGATACATGAATTAAATTTTGCTGAAAGTATGTTTTTATTGTTTCACAAAACATAAAAACTAAAAATTGTCTGAAAAAAGGCAATTCTGTGTTTTTCTGTGGCAAATGAATTACTAGGATCCCTGCTCATAACACTCAAACCAGTTTTATAAAGATTATGTTTCAGTACAACAATGCTTGTTGAACAACTTAACCACAGAGGTAGTACATATGATCTAGAGGACAGGGCTCGGCCCTGGACGAGCTCTCAAGAGACCTGGGTTAAACTCAACCCCAAACTTCCTGCATGACATTTAGCAAGCCCTTAATCTGCCCTGTGCATCAGTTCCCTATCTGTAAAATAGGATAACACTGGTCTACCAGACACGGATTTTTCTCTTCTCAACACCTATTACTGATTGTAAGGCATTTTGTTACTATGGTGATGAGACACATAAGTAGCTCACTAGATCATGGCTATAAACTGGATTGGAATTACTAGTAAATAATCTTTAGGACCTGATTATAAAATCCAGGACATTTTTAAGGGCAGGGCAATCTTTTTATTAGTAGTCACTCAGCACAATGAATTACCTTACTCCTAACTTACTTCTTTTGGCCATGAAGTATTTCACTTCACTTGGGCCCAAATGCAGGGCCCATCAAAAAATCAACAAGAGTCAAACCACCAACTTCAGTGGGTCCAGGAACCCTGCCTCAGCGTATGCAACACTGATCCATAGAATATTATAGTACCAATTGAACCAAGCTCCTTTCAACAGAGGAACATGTGACTGCCCTTCCTTGGAAGCATGCTGAGCAAATGACCTGTTTATTTGACTAAGACTCCACACACTACTCCTGGGGAGGATTCTGCATCACTGCACATGTGCAGAATTCATGTCCCTCCTCAGATTTCTTTGCTTCCTCGCAGAAAAATGACTTCTGACAGGAAAGCTCAGGGAAGCTGCAAGAGCAGTCATGCACCCCTCCCAGGCAGCACAGGCTGGTTGGCTCGGAGCAGCCGGTAGAGATGTAAATCACCACCGGGAGGGTGGGGCTAGGAAGTCATGCGAGAGAGAGACACTCTGTCCCTCTCACTTGCAATTGCAGCACGCTCAGCGTAGAGGGGCAGGACTTCAGGGTGTTTCTGAGACAGGCATGGGGTAGGCTCTGTCCCCTCAGGCACAGCAGAATGTGGCAGCCTGCCTGCTTAGCGAATTGTTCCTATTGTCTTTATGAATTCCACCAGAGGTATAAAACAGGTGTACAATGTTATGGCTTCTTCACATTGCCAGAGCGGTGTAAAAGACAGTATGGCCTTATAAACGTTTATGGTGCTTTTGTGATTAGAACTGGTCTAAATTTTTGGACTGAAAAAATTTCCTATCAATATATGTCCATGAACTGTTTGTTACTGACATTTCTAGAGATGGTCAGTAGCCATTACAAATTGTGAGTTGGATTCCCCAGCCCTCACTTTCTCTTCAGTTGTCTATGATGTAACACTGAGCACATGGCTGCATATATTTGTTGACTAATAACTAGAAGTAAAGGGTCAAATCTAGCTACGTTACTATTAAGCAGGGCTTTGGAGCGGAGCCCGGAGCAGCTCCAGAGCAATGGAGCTTCAGGTTTTTGCCTGGAGCTGGAGCGGAGCCGGAGCACAGCTCCAAAGCCCTGCTATTAAGCAAGGGGGTTTGGGGATTTTCTGTAATGCTCCCCACTCCCATTCTCCACCCATTGTATAAAATTACCGAAATAATTGAAACCAGAGTGATTATACTCTCCTATTTTGACAAATAAAATATGCAGAATTTTAAAAGACTGTGAAGAATTTTTACTTTTTTTGGCACAGAATTCCCCCAGGAGTAACATACTGAAAATATAATGTACAATGAACCATGCTCTTATTGCAGCATCCCTCTGCGTAGCATAAATGCCATGAAGTTCTAGGACAGCTTTGGCTGAGGCAGCGTCTTCACCTTTGTTATACAGCCTTCCGTTAAAGGTGGGACTGTTCATCAGCTATTCCATTCTGATTAAAAAGACAAGCGTACAGGGGATGTTGTAAAGTACACGAGACTTTAAAACCACAAGCCCGATCTACTCTATGCAGGCATTAAAGACCCTAGGCATGTTTCGTAAAAACAGACATTTGAAAGAGTCCCCTTGGCAAAAATTCCCCCTGACTGTTTGGTCTGAGTGTTGCGTGTTCATTGGCTGCCACTATATACCCCACAGACAGAAGCACTTCTGTAGAATTGTCTCAGGTTGATGAGAATCCTTGACCTCAAGAGAAGAGACACTACTGCAGGGATTATGATCTGCTGGATTACTCTAGTCTTAAATTCTCCACAGCTAGCAGCAAGGTATCCTCAGGGAAGGGCCCACATGTTGAGAGTCCTAAGATGTGGTCTTAATTTGCATGGCAAACACATTGTATTTTCAGCAGGGCCTTGCCAGATTTCAGTGCAAAAGTTGGATGGTGCATACTGAATGAAACTGGGCCCTCTGGAATAGGAAGAATGGTTTTATGGTTAAGAACCTGATGAGACCTTGGAGATCTGGGATTTATTCCCGCTTCTGCCACTGATTTCTTTTGTAATCTTGATCAAATCACTTAAATCTATGTACTCCAGTTCCACATTTGTAAAATAACTCCCCATTACTCACAGGGTTATTGTAAGGATAATGTCTCTGATGCTTCATTGATTAATGCTTATAAAATGCTAAAATACTATGGCACTAAATCCCATAAAAAACCCAAGCAAGCAAGCTAAAAAGAAAGAAGAGTCAGGCTTTCAAAAGCTTGTTGGCTTGATTCATAACTAGGATGGGAGCTTCTGAGGTGGGACAGTGGATTCACTGTTGGTCCTTTTATGCTGTAATACCTATACTTTCTTGTTTGTTTCATTGATATAAGATGTTCAAGTGTTTGGCCTTTGTCATCATAAAATATAAGCAATCAATCAATGCATTCAGATTAGAGTAGGGTTGCTCCTGCAGAACTTGATAAGAGAATGGAGCTAAGATTTTTTATTTTTTTTTTTAAAAAGGTGCCTAAATAAGTGGCCTAAAGTCACAGGGTGCTGGGCACTTTTGAAAGTAAGGGCACTTATTTAGGAACCTGAAGATGGGCTTAGGACCCTAACTTCAAGCATCCTTTAAAAAAAAATCTTGGTCTACATTTTTATCTAGTGTCGCTTCGGTCATGGAGCAACAAAAAAAAAAAAAAAAAAAAAAAAAAAAAAAGGTTATTAAGATGTCACCATTTCTTTTAAAGTCTCAAGAAATGCATACTTTACAGTCCCTACGGCAATATTAACTCAGGCATGTTGCACATCCTTTATAGTTTGTGATATACATTAAACACGAGAGTAAATTATAGGTAAACTCTCACTATGCACATAACTCAGGGAACATCTGAAATTTTATCATAATATCAATTTCACAAACTAATTTGCGATAACCTAAATTTTAGATAATCGCATTGTCAAGTTTACCTGTATTATCTAGTACAACAAACAAGGAAAATGGGAAGAGAAAATACACGACATATATGCAATATGTCCAACTTGCTGCTGCTGCATGAACCTTTAATTTTGCATTTCCTGACTTTTTAAACATTTTAATTTGCACAGGCTTAATGTTTCTGCACTTAGGTTTTTAAATAGGAAAAAGAAAGAAAGATATAGCACTAATGCATGCTTCTCAGAGGCAAACTTGTTTCTTGTAAATACTTAGAAGACTAGGGATCAACTTCTCTCTAGGTCAAGAGAATAAGGGGTTAGTCTTGGGATTAGTTTCCCACTCAAACAGGTAGAGGAAAAAGAGAAAAAGGGATGCCTGCATGGCCTGATCCATGCAGTGGTGGTGGAAATTAGGGGTGCTAACGCACTGCCTGGCTTGATGAACTTAAATACCAAATACATGGTTTCCATGATCAGCACCCCCACTATAAAAATTGTCCCAGCACCTCTGGATCCACATAAGCATGAATGTTATATCCAACAGCAATTTGAGGACAATAAATACATAAATTCATTGTATCTGAAATGATTTAAAGAAGGGTGGTGGGAGGAGAGCTGGTCAGGAGTGGGAAGGTACAGGCGAAAAATAACACTGAAAGATCTTGTTTTGAAAAGCACACACTTGTAGTGCAGCAGAAGCATGGAATATAGTAAATCTCTCCTGTCATGCTCATCTTACAACTAAAGACTCCAATCCTGCAATTTGATCAATGTAGGATCCATGCTCAGGTATTGACTTCAATAGGACACTGCATGGTTGACCCTTATGCCTGTGCAGAATTCCACTGAAGTCAAGTGTTCTGCACCAACACTGAAGTCTAACTGCAAAGATGAGAATGCAGAACCAGGGCCTACTAAAATCTTCTAGTTTTCAAATACGCAGTGAGGACTATTTACATGCCAAATTTTAGAGTTCAGCTGTTTTTGCTGTAAACTGCTGTTTGTTTTTTTTAAAAAGAATGTTGAGAATATAGAGAATGTATGTATTAATTAAATATTACATTTTATAATAAGAATTAAAAAAGAAAACCCAAACTTTCTCTTAGTTTTGTCTAGTCTTGCAGCTTTAACAACTTGTAAAATAGTGTAATTGCATAATTCTATTGGTGATCCTATAAAGCATGCACCAGCTGGAAACATAATACAAGCTGTGAAACATTTATCTTTTTTCTAATTGTTATTATCAATTACTTTATGAAAAATCAATAAAAAACTAATCACAAAAAATACTGAGTTACATGGGCCACTTCCACTGACAATTGTAATACAATTATGGTCTATTTCAGGGGTAGGCAACCTATGGCACGGGTGCCAAAGGCGGCACGCGAGCTGATTTTCAGTGGCACTCACACTGCCCGGATCCTGGCCACTGATCCAGGGGACTCTGCATTTTAATTTAATTTTAAATGAAGCTTCTTAAACATTTTAAAAGTCTTATTTACTTTACATACAACAACAGTTTAGTTATAGACTTATAGAAGGAGACCTTCTAAAAACATTAACGTATTATTACTGGGCATGTGAAACCTTAAATTGGAGTGAATAAATGAAGATTCAGCACAGCACTTCTGACAGGTTGCCAACCCCTGGTCTATTTCATCAGCTTTTAAAAACAATATAAGAAGCAGGAAGAGGGGGTTGATGATGGAAGGAACCAACTTCAGGGCAAACATTCTCCTCAGGAATACTAAACGATAAGCTCTCTGGGGCAGGGACTGCAGTTTTATAGCATGTGTGTACAGTGCCTAACACAAAGTCTAACTGCCGTGATACAAATAGTAATCTGTTTGGTGGATCTTGACTCAGATATTCTGCACTCCATGCATGCATGGGCTGGTCTACATTATGAGGGGAAATCAATCTTAGATATGCAACTTCAGCTACGTGAATAACGTAGCTGAAGTCGAATATCTAAGATCAGATTACTCACCCATCTTCACTGCGCGGGATCGATGTCCGCGGCTCCCCATGTCGATTCCGGAACTCCGTTGGGGTTGGTGGAGTTCCGGAATCGATATAAGCGCGCTCGGGGATCGATATATCGCGTCTAGATGAGACGCGATATATCGATCCCCGAGCAATCGATTTTAACCCGCCGATACAGCGGGTAGTCTAGACGTAGCCATTGATGCCAACAGGATTCTATGCGTATAAGAAGACCACATTACTGAGCCAAAATGCACCATGCAGAGACTGGGAGAGACTTTTGTCTTCATTATTTTACCACAAATTTCTGTTTTAAACGAAGACAGATATTTAGACTACAAAGCCTACTGGACCCTAGAGGCCTGATTCATCACCTCCCTGCTTCTTGAATACTATCATTAACACCAGCAAAAACGAAAAGAAGGGGAGAGTCAAGCACTGCTTGAGCTGATGGAGTTGATTCCACAAGGCGCAGGGCAGTGGTGAATCAGGCCCTACATCTTGTGTAGGTATTGACTAGACCCAGACTCAATAGGATATATCTTGTTAATTCACCATGTGGGGGTTTACCTCTTTTGGTTCATTGAAGCCATCTGACTCCATTCATTTATGCAGGGGTTATAGCAGTGAGCAGCCGATATCTCTTGACTGGTGATCCTATAGCCCCCGATGACAAACAGGTAGTTGTCCAGCATCGCCGACCCATAGCCTCGGACGTTCATGAGATCCAGGGGCAGGTTGTTGGCCAAGGGAAGCCACCTTTGGGCCACCTCATCATACCTCAGCATGGACCAAGGGGCTTCCTCCTGCAGGTGGCGACGCGGGGCCAGGCCCAGAGAGGAGGCATCCATGAAGTCTCCAATAGCCACTAGAGTGGCAGTGCCCTTCATCCGCCTCTCCATCAGCTGCTGCCGGAGGGCACTGGGCAGGAGGAGATGGGGACGGGCCTCGGGTCTCCGCAGCACCTGATGGTAATGGGCAGCCATGAAGTCCAGGCAGGCATCCTGCAGGTCCTGGAGGCCATAGACCTGGGCTAGGCGGTGCAGCTCCAGGCAGTTGCCCAGCCTCACCTGGGAGAGGAGCAGGCGCAGCAGCGGGGTGACCTGCAGGTAGCAGGCAGCCTCAATCAGTTCCTCCAGCAAAGGGGGCTCCTGCTCCCCGCCCTCCTGCTCCAGCCAGGCCAGGCCCGAGGTGTTGATGAAGTCCAGCACCAGCTCCAGCCCCAGGGCGCTGAGCCCCCCGCGCAGCTGCTGCTCCTCCTGCCCCTGCCCCGCCTCCCGCATGCCCGAGCGGAACAGGGCGCGGAAATAGTCGCTCTGCTCGATCAGTTTCCTCTTGCAGACCGGGTAGCACCTGTCCCCCAGCCGGATCCGCACCACCTCCTCCCCGCCCGCCCCAGCCTCCCCCGCCGGCGGCTCCACGCGGGACATGGTCCGCTCCGGCCCCTTCCTTGCCCGCTGCCGGGGTGGGAGGGGAGCGCACGCCGGGAGACGCAGCCGCTGCAGGGGCGGGGGGACGGGCCAGCTCCCGGGCGGGGGGATGGTTCCTCAGGCGGCGGCCTCAGTCCCTGGCCCGGCCGCGTCCTGCAGCGCGCAGGCCTAAAAAGGCAACACTGGAGCGCGCAGCCGGGTGGGAACCAGCGTCTCTAGCCACCCGCTGCCGTAGCCTCCCGGCCGGGGAGGAATTTAAAACACTCTCCATTTTGTGCGCCTGGCTGGAGCACACGCACCCCCAGCGCCGCCTCTGCAGCACAGGCCGCAGGGGGCCAAGTCAGCCCTGAGCTGCCTTCCCCTGGGCTGGCAGTGCCCGTCCCTGGTGTAAGTAACTCAGCAGCACAGAGTGGGTCTGAGAGGCGTTTAAACCGGCCTTAAAAGCAATTTGAAATGAGGGGGTTTCTGGTCCAACCCCCTCTGCTCTTTCTTGTTAAAAGGGGACCTGGCTGCTCTAACACTATGTGGCTCCTATAAAACCTGATTAACTGAGCTGATGGAAGAAGAACGGTGGACTTGTAGTTAAGGCACCATACTGCCATTTGGGCCAGCTGGCTGTAATTCACAGCAGTGCCCCAGCCTTCCCGTTTCATCCCAGGCAGTGGTGAGCTGGAGCCGATTCACAAGAACTGATTGTTAAATTTAGAAGCCAATGTAGGGCCAGTTGCTAAAGGGATGGCCCAGCTTCCCTAGTGGGCAATTTAAAGGGCCTGGGGCTCCAGCCCCTTCTGGGAGCCCCAGGCCCTTTAAATTGCCACCTGAGCCCCATTGCTGGAGCCCAGGAGTAGGGCTGCAGGGCTCTGGGGGCTATTTAAAAAGTCTGGGGCTCCCACTGCTTCTACTGGCCATTTAAATGGCTGCCAGAGCCCTGCTGCTTCTCCAGGGCTCCAGCCACTATTTAAAGGATTGGAGTGGTAGAAGCAAGGGAGGCATGGGCCCTTTAAATAGTCTCCAGAGCCCCGCCACTCCCCCAGGGCTCCATCTGCTATTTAAAGGACCGGGGTGGTAGAAGCAGGGGAGCCATGGGCCCTTTAAATAGCCCCTAGAGCTCGGGGGGGCTCCAGTTGCCTCTGCTCCCCTGGTCCTTTAAATAGCTACCAGAGACCTACTGCTTCTTCTTCCCCAGTAGAAACAGGGGAGCTGGTCCTTTAAATAGCCCTGGAGCCCCCTACTACCCACTTTGTCCCTTCCAAAAACTTTCCTAGTCCAAAATATTGCAATAGAATTAAAGGCATACACCTATTTTTCCTCCCCAAATGTCTCATTAGTCAGTGAGTCAGTACCCATTATGGCTCAGGCATTTAAGGCAGTGACAAAAGCTCCTCTACTCCTCCCTGTTTCTTTCAATGGTTCCTTAGCTGTTCCCCAGGTTTTTCAGCTCAGCCTCCACAGTTCTTAGCCATGTTGTTTTCAGATGACTTTGTTTTTGCTTGTTTCATCTTACTGCTATTCTGGTGATGGAATCACTTTCCATCTGAAGCACATGGCCAATCCATCTCCAGCACCTCCTGGTAATGATGGTGCTCATATCTTCTTGGCTGCACCATGTGAATAGGTCTTGGTTTGATATTGTTCTGGGCGAAAATATACAGAGAATTTTTCTGAGACAGGTAGTATGGAATGAATACAATTTAGACATGTCATACTTTGTCATCCCTGGCATTCCGCACTATAAAGTAATGTTGGAAGTACACAGCTCTGGTAGATCCTGAGTTTGGTTTTGGTGTTGTATTTTGATGATTTCCAGACTGTATTTAAGCTCTTGAAGGTGTTCCTGGCTTTATTAAGTCTGTTCCGGATATCCTGGTTTGTTCCACCATCCTGGCTGTTGGTGCTGCCCACGTATGGGAATGTTTTTATTTTCATTTTTTTTATTTTTCTGTATTGTCAGGTAATCTGCAAAGTGGCTCTTTGCTCCAGTCATATACCATGGTGGCTGTGATACCACCAGCAAAGTGCACAGCGAGACTTACCAGATACCAGGAACTGGTGATCTTTGACTTCAGGGGACGTGACAAAGGAAAACAACCCCAAAGTCTATTTAAAATCTCTTGAGCACTGAATGCCCCACAGTTCCCACCTACTCTTGCTAGTTGAGCCATCAGTTAAAAAACAAACAAACAGGTCACATTCACTGCTGCAAGGAAAGATGGTTCTTGTTTGGCTTGTTATTGCCTTAAAAAAAACCACAGACAAACAATCCAATGTTGTAAATTACCCCAGGGTTTCAATAGAACATAGTAGCAGAGGTGCGTGTTTGTCTCCATCTTACATCATCGGTCATTGTCCTTGCTCAATGCTACAAGTGAATAGGAGCTAGCTGCAAGAATAGACAGACTAAAATCACACATTTAGAATAAAAGTCACAAGATTTTGCCTGGTACAGAAAATACATTGTGAGCTCAGCAAAATCTCCTCTTTCCCTCTTCTAATACTCCAACAGACTTAGAGATTTAAATCACGTATAGCAAATGCTCAAAATCTGAACATAAAGTTTAAACAAAAATATTCATAGTAGCATTTGCATTTTGATTATTTCGTGTTCTGTTGCATCAGAAGGTACTTTACCAGGTGGAGTGGGAGGGAATCTCCAACATGTGCCTTCACTTTGATTTTGCTTACATGGGGTTCTAAAATTGCTAACATTTCTCCCACCAACTTCCTTTCCTTTCCCTTCCCATGCATGCTCTGTTTACATAGGGAAAATTTCTGTGTACTTAACAGGTTTACAAGAGTCAGTTTTCAAAGCCATATTGGGTAAACGAATTGTGTCAGTTCTGCTGGTGAGGGAAAACTTTTCCCCGGCCCTCTCAAGTAATTGAATAGTCATGCCCCATACACAATGGGCACAAAACATAAGCCTAAACCATTTCAGAACATGGCAGATTACAATGTGGAGGGCCTTGCAACAGTGCTAGCTAATTACTAACCCTCCCAAATGCCTCTTGAAGTCAATGGAAGCTGCATGTGCTCAGCACTTCAGAGAAATGCCCCAAGGAAATAGGAGTTCCTTGGTGTGCTGGTTCTTGGGGTACCCAGTACTAAGAGTCACCTTGTTACCTACTGCCCCCAGCATGAAATACCCTGGTTTAGTATTGTGCAAGGCTAAACTATTAAGCCTTGCACTGCATCACCAGCTAAAAAGGGTGGAGTGACAACTCCCCCCTGCCCAAATGGGCCATCACAGAGATACATGATCCTCTGGTGACTAATTTTTACCCTATGTCCTTAAAGTATGCTTTGAATATAAGTAATTTTTTCCTTAAATATTACATACCTCTTACAATGATTATGAATCTTGACAAGTTACAAGCTTTCTGTAGTTACCTTACATGTTACTATTTATGGCTAAATACCCTGTATGACGTGCTTGGTGTAGTGAGTTTGTCAGGTCTGAGGTAAGAATTGTTTGCAAAGAACAGGGGACCCTTTCCCAAGGGGTATCTGCATCATAAATGTATTTTAATAGTAGTATGCAGCTGTTTGACAGCTGCTGCCTTGACCAACATGTTGAGGACTGAATCAGGGACCTCTAGAGCTAAAAACATCAGTCTCTACAGCTTAAGCTAAAGAGACAGACTATATAGCTGAGAACGGTAACATATTGACATCCTCTGTGTGCTGGATACAGAGGAGGACATGTAACATGTACTGTGATGAGTGGGTTACATACTTCATCTGGGAACCCAAAGGCAGAGGAAGTTTGTCCCAAGCATCTGAGGCCCATGCTGCTTTGAATCCCAGACAAGTCCTCACTCAGGGGCCAGGACAGCTATCACCTTGGCTAACAGCAGGCACTGAACCAGGGTTCTCCAGAGCTGAAAACATAAGCCTCTGTAGCATGAGTTGAAGAGTCAGTCTCTGTAGCTGGGGGTTGTAAAGAGCTAATGGGCTTAAAATCTAAACAGACATGACATACAAAGGGTGTGAAGGAAAAGTATAATTATTCCAATTTTTTCAGATGAGGAGCTGAGGCACAAAAGAGACTAAGCGACTTACCCAAGATCATGCATTGAATCTGTGGCATAGCAGGAAAATGAACCCAGATCTCCTGAGTAGCAATCCAGCGGCCTAACCACAAGGGAAAATTGACATTTTTATTTATTTATTTAAATAAACGTTGGATCTCGGCAATCTGAACACAATAGCATTGTGCTACTACGTGTGAACCAGAAAGTGAATTATTATAAACAGAATGTAAATCGTGCCAGTCTAATATCACTGCCTAAGGTAAAGGCAATGTAACAAATAAACAAGCAACACACATGGGTAAAAGTAAATTAGATTTTAAAAGTTCTTTTCATGTTAATAATCTAAGATTTGAGCAGAACTAGGTGAGAGAGAATTTTAAATACATGCAATTTTCATAGTGTCTCCACCATAAAAAGTTAGAGCTACATTCTTCCCTAGTATAATTCTACTGCCAGTAATTCCTAGGGAGGAATTAGACCCAGTGATTTAAAGTCTGTTGGAAATGATGAGTCAAATGCTGCCCCTGCTTAGCATTTTGCTTGTCATATGATACAAAACAGGCATTTCTGGAATACAGGATGCACACTTCAGTATTTCAGCCTTAAAAAGATCAGAATTGCACAAGGCCATGTCTTTTCTGAGAGAAGCTGAGTGGAGCAGATTTTATTTCAACTACAGGCTTTATGGTACTTGAATGATGGGCTGCTAAACAAGGATAATCCCCTCCTCAAATTCCCAGCCAAACAAAGCGCTTCATACAGAGTTCTCTAAACATTATGTTATTAAAAAAACACATTTTTAAGCAGTCGGTTACATTTCATTCCCATTATTTTCAGCTTATTTTATCTGCCTTTTGATAGGCCATTTAATATGTTCTTTGGCCTGTAATGAAATTTGTTGTATAGCACACGCTTGAAAAGAATGCGACAGAGAAGACAAACACATTGACTTTCTTATTTGTTACCAAGCACTTGACCCTGTCTTTACTTCATTCTTTATTTGTACTTATTAGTGTTCTCAGGTGGCTGTTTCTGAAGGCAAAAACATGCCAACTGTTCTTGTCTTGGTAGGTATTCTCTATGGATCATGAGAACGTTCAGTCACTGGAGAGCAGAAAGGAAGCATCTGTGCTTGAATCACGGCCTTGACTCTCAATCTGTGGTATATATTATTGCAAAAAACTCCAGTTTGTGACTGATTCAGGTGAAAAGTGTTTTCTAACAAATCCTGAATTGAGATCAGGCAGGTAGAGCACTGTCTCTGTCTGCTCCTGCATAGGGAATCACAGGTTAGTAGGCACTTTGGTTTAGTGGCAGTCACAGATACATCCCAGGCTGGGCTGGAGTTCTCTTGCTTGGTCTATAGGTCTGTCTAGACTAGATAAATGGTGTGGTTTAAAAACAGGATGGTTAACACATTTTAAAGTCTTAGTGCACACAGGGCAAGTTGTGTTTCAGCACATGATAACTGGAGAAGGGTGACATTCAGTAAACCATCTGAACTGTGGACAACTTTCTGAGGAATGTGGTTGCAGGTTTTGTGATGAAAGTTCTAGGTTCTGATACAAACTCCAGTGCATTCATTAGTAGATTTGCTAAAGTTAGTGCCCCCATACAATGAATTTAGGCTCAATTTAAAGTGAATCTAGACAGATTTACGGTTCCAGATGTGAAGCTGGTTGCGCGTCGTTTTAACACAAAACCAGTTAAGACTCGATGGGCTTTGACTTCAAGGTTTGTCAGAGTTCATTTGATTCTGAAACTCAGAGAGACTCTCAAGGTGTGCAAACCTCCCCTCCTCCCTCCCACAGTTGGAACAATGCTGAAGGAAAGATCCATAGGAAACCCCATAAACGGAAACTTCAGCATTTCACCTAATTCTACTATTTAGCTGAGATGTGTCTGAACGAAAACCCTGGAGTCCAGGGGCGGCTCCAGGCACCAGCACGCCAAGCCCAGGCCTGGGGCGGCAAGCCGCGGGGAGCGGCCTGATGGTCGCCGTGAGGGTGGCAGTCAGGCTGCCTTAGGTGGCATGCCTGCGGGAGGTCTGCCAGTCCTGCAGCTTCGGCGGTAATTCGGTGGTGGGGACGCCGAAGGCGCGGGACCAGCGGACCTCCCCCAGGCATGTTGCCGAATCCGCGTTACCAGTGGACATCCCACAGGCGTGCCACCGAAAGCCGCCTGCCTGCCTGCAGTGCCTGTGGTGGCAAAATACATAGAGGTAGCCATGTTAGTCTGGATCTGTAAAAGCAGCAAAGAGTCCTGTGGCACCTTATAGACTAACAGATGTATTGGAGCATGAGCTTTCGTCTGTTAGTCTGTAAGGTGCCACAGGACTTTTTGCTGAAAATACATAGCGCCGCCCCTGCTGGAGTCTGATTACTCACTTCCCTTGAGGAAGTTTGAATCCAGTTCCAAGATTTGTGACTGAATAGTCTCTGTATGCTGGACCAAACCCAAACCTGTGTGTACTAACACCTTCACAGAAAGCTAGGTCAAAAAATTTTCAACTGAAGAGTTTTCCATCAATAGATGCAGTTTCATCAAAATCAAAATGTTTCACAGGAATGTGTTGATTTCAATAACATTTTTAATGGGAAAAAGCCTAAATGGTTCATTTAGATAAGGTAAAATGTTTTGTTTCAACCTTCTGGTTTTGATTATTTAAGTTTTGACTTTTATAATATATTAAATATAGAACAAAGTATTTCAACGTTATTGAAAAATACATTTCACACAGTGTCAATGATACAATTAAAAATTATTGAAACAAAATGATTCAGCTGTCCTGAATTTAAATTATTTTGGAACTTTTGTTTCACAGGAAGCTTTGAAATGTTAGCTTTTTATTCCAATTCGGAACAACCACAAAACAAACAAAATACTCAAACCCACCAAAAAATCAGCAAAGGTAGATTTTGCTGTGAAATTGAAATTCCAGTTTTTGACCAGCTCTCCCTTCAAACTTTGAGGAAGTTTAGTTCTGAGCTTTACAACTTGGACTCCTACCTACTATTTAAGGATGTAGTTAACTCACTTCAACTCTAATAAATATTTCAGCTCCATAAACTTACAGAAGACCTGGCAACAAATTAAGTGTCAATGTCACTGTTGCACTAAGGGAAAGCAAAGACAAACACATTCCAGAGCAATGAGATATGCAAAAACTTTTAACACAGATCCTGCAAGCAGACCACTGGGCCATTGTCTTCCTCAGGGCTCCAGATGGCTATAAGGGTCTATCCACACAGACCTGACTGTAGGATTGAGGTATTTACTTTTTTATTCTCATCTGCAAATGCATTCCTATTTCACACATTTCAATCCCCTCTCCAATACTTAAGTACAATTGATGTCAGAAGACCACACTTTAGATTCAAACAAACAGCTACATCAGCATGTGGAACTCTAATAGTAGCAAAATTTATTTTCCTTTTTTGCTTGGGTTTGGCATAAAAAGAGTTAATGCATAAGAGCCATCTTCTCTAGGAAGCTCTTGAGTTGTGCCATTATCCCTGCATGCAGGTAGAAAATTCAGGTAGCAATTTCCATTTATATTGTATTGCTACAAAGAACATTCTCCCCCTTTGTTGTTGCTATGTTTACAAATCTCTCTGCACAGAAGATTATAGAGGACCATAATCTCAAAGAAAATAAACAATTGCCAATTTGTTTCCTAAGAGTAAATATTAGAAGAAAGATCTATGAAATACTATTGAAGACAGGAGGATCAGATCTGACACTGACCAGGCTCTCTTTGCTTCCAGAAAACAGCCCTATATCCCTCCCCATAGAGCACATGGAACAACCAGACTTTCTGCAGGTAAGACAATGATATCTGCTTCTTGTGAGATTTGGGGATATCCATATTCATTTATCATTTAAAAATCTATTCATGCATCTCCCCATACCAGAGTCATTATTAAATGATGCAAAAAGTGGTAACAAAGCTACAATTTAATAGGCAAGTAAAGTGTTTGATTCATTGGGAATTGTCCAGAGTAGCTTTAGATACTTTGGATGGTAAAATCCATTTACATTTCTTTAAAGAAAAAAAAAGGTGAGGATTCCTTGCAGCTATTCTTGCTTTATTTATCCAGAATGAGGGAGGAAAGCGGAATTAAAATTAATGCAAAGGAAAATGGATGCTATTATTGTAGCCTAAAAGGAGTATACTACAGAAATGCAGAAAAATTATACAAAGGTAATGAGATGAAAAAACTGTGGCAGCACCTATACTTTAGCAGGCTGAAAAGGTACTGAAAGTGCCCATTGAAATTGAATATTTATATGCAGAAAGCTAGTCTTTGTTACACACGTGGGGCCCAATGCGGCAAACACTAAATATTATTCTTATGAATAGTCTGCTTTGGAACTGTGCTCTTTTTAGCATTTAGTTACAGGCCGAACAAAAGAGATAGTACTTTAGCATTTGTCACCTTATTGCAAATGTGATGCATGAAAATTAGTCATTGCCAGGTCTGAGTGACATTTCAACCTCCAGACAGGTTTAGACCCCAGCCCTGAACCCTGTAATGTACAGAGCCACAGTGAAGTCAGAGAGGCTCTGATTGGTTACTGGGCTCCATCTACACAGAAGGAGTTATAGGATTGGGGCCTTAGCTACTAATTCCTTCTATGAAAAGTGTAAAAAATGGTTGATTGTACATCAACTGCTGTGCAGCGCAGCAAATGTATAAGAGAAGAAAGTACAGCAGAGTTGAAGTAGTAGAACAAGGGTTTCTGCAAGTCTGTTTACTGTTACTATAACTGTGATGGGCCTAATTCTGACTCCCTTCCTGATGTGGAGAAGTACCTTATTCTACAAAAAACCCTATTTATTTCATTTGAGAGTAAAGTTCTATTCATTGTAGTGAGGGAAGAATATGAATAATTTGTTTTGAACCCAGTTCATCCCACTTGCTGCAGTCTTCCTCAAATGGTTCATTTCCCTTCATGGAGGAAAACAGCAGTGGGGAAAAAAATAGGACTCAATAATTGTACATGCCAATCCTATAAAACAAAACAGGCTCAAAATTCACAATAAAATGCTGGAGGGAATGCCATGGTAGCAGGACATTCGCCACTTCTGAGATTGTCCAAAATCAAGAGATACCTGTCTAAAACTGGAAAATTGGTGCAAGAGTTATTTCAGAGTATATACTCCCAACACTGAGTGTTACATGGGGTTAGGTAAATGATTAGGTTAGGATGTACAAAAAATTGAGCACACACAGATATCTATTTGGAATCCTTGTGACTGTAGGTAATAAAGGTATTCAGTAATTATGGCTCCCATCCTGCCATTGGATTCATGTGAGTAGACTGTGCTAAGCCCCATTAACTTTAAAGGAGCTCTGTACAGACATAAGAGTGCATCTGCACTGACCTACTTGCAAGATCAAGGCCTGATGTTGAAAAGAATATCCAACATCAATATGTAGTTCACAAGAAAAATTCAATTATGTGCATGTAACTTTGATGTTTTTAGGTGCAACCAGAGGAATTTTCTTGGTGCTATCTTTGCTGAAAAATTGCATCCTCTTATAATATACATATTAATAGAAAATTATTGCTTTTCTACTGACATCCTTCAAATCTGCACATACAGTCCACTGATTATAAACTAACTGGTGTACTGTAACATCTTTAAAGCTTTTTAACAGGACTGTCTCTGTCTCGGTGTACACTACGCGTTAAACTGAATTTAGCAGCGTTAAACCAAATTAACCCTGCACCCGTCCACACAACGAAGCCCTTTGTATCGATATAAAGGGCTCTTAAAACCGATTTCTGTACTTCTCCCCGACGAGGGAGTAGTGCTGAAATCGGTATTGCCATGTTGGATTAGGGTTAGCGTGGTGGCAATTCGATGGTATTGGCCTCCGGGCGGTATCCACAGTGCATCATTGTGACCGCTCTGGAAAGCAATCTGAACTCAGATGCACTGGCCAGGTAGATAGGAAAAGCCCCGCAAACTTTTGAATTTCATTTCCTGTTTGACCAGCGTGGAGCTCTGATCAGCACGGGTGACGATGCAGTCCCAAATCCAAAAAGAGCTCCAGCATGGACTGTACGGGAGATACTGGATCTGATCGCTGTATGGGGATACAAATCTGTTCTATCAGAGCTCCGTTACAGAAGACAAATGCCAAAGCATTTGAAAAAATCTCCAGGCTATGATACAGAGTCCAGCAGGGACTCAGCACAGTGCTGCGTGACAAGCATAACGGAAAGCCAAAGAATCAAATGACGCTCATGGAGGGAGGAGAGGAGACTGAGAACTCCAGCTATCTCACAGTTGTCATAAGTAGATAGGTAAGGGTTAATTTCTTTTACCTGTAAGGGGTGGACAGGGGAATCAAGCACCTGACCAGAGGACCAATCAGAGACTGGATTTTTTTTAAAGTCGGGAGGGAAAGGAACTCGGGGTCTTTTGTTTCTCCCGGCTATGGATTGAAACAGCTTTTCTGCTAACTCCAATCTCCTTTCTAATATTCTACTATCAAGTGTGAGTACAAGGAAACCAAGCAATAGGCTGTTATGTGCTTTGTTTGTATTTCATGGGTGTAATTGCTGGACTGGTTTAAATTGGCTATTTTTGGATCAGACTGTGTATTCCTAATTCTTATAAGCAAGAGCCTGTAATTGACATCTTAATGCAGTGGGTTTATATTTTTCTGTATTTTCTTTCTTTTTATATAAAGTTTCTTTTTAAACCTGGTTGAGTTTTTTGGTTTTCTCTGGTTAAGCTACAGGAAAGGGGGGTGGAAAATCTCTTTATGTTAGCTTTACTAGGTTTGAATGCATCGCCTTAGGAGAGGTTAATGGGCCTCTTTGTTTGCATTCAAGGAGTTAAGTACTGTATCGTCCAGGCTCTACCCAAGGAGGGAAGCTGGGGATCAGATAATGAGGAGACAAGGGGAGGAACTGTTTTCCCATTGAGATAGGAGACCCAGCGTTCTGGGTCTTGGGGGTCCCCCAGGGACGATTTTGGGGCTTCAGTGTACCAGGCACTGAATCCTGGTTGGTGGCAGCGCGATCAGAGCCAACTGGTAGTTAGCTTGGGGGAGTTCTTGTGAAGCCCCCAATTTTGGATGCTAAGGTCCAGATTTGGGACAGAGGCTTTATCACAACAGTCCCCGCAGTCTCCAAAAAGCATTTGCATTCTTGGCTGAGCTCCCAATGCCTGAAGGGTCAAAAACATTGTCCAGGGTTGTTCAGGTATATCTCGTCAATTTACCCCCCTCCTCCCTCGTGAAAGAAAAGGGGAAAAATCATTTCTCGCCTTTTTCAATGTCACCTTATGTCTACTGCATGCTGCTGTAAACGCGGTGCTGCGGCACTGAAAAGCAGCATCCCCTCCCCTTCCTTTCCTGATGGCAGACAGTGCAAAATGGTGGAAAACCGTCCTCATCATCCCATGAGTGCTCCTGGCTGGCCTCGGTGAGGTCATCCAGGGGTACCTGGGCAACAATGGGAATGACTACTGGTCATTCCCGGCAGACAGTGCAAAAGGATTGAAAACCATCCTCATCATAGCAACTGGGCTGAGCTCCATCAGCCCCCCCTTTCATGCTAATGAAGATTCTGTACTGCCTGGACTATCATTGCAGCGGAGGCTGCTTCCCCCTCATTTTATCTCACTAAAAGTCAGTGTTCTTATTCCTGCATTCTTATTACTTCATCACACAGATTCGGGGGGGGGGGACACTGCCACAGTAGCCGGAGGTTTGGGAAGAGGAAGCAACAGGTGGGTTGTTGCAGGGGCACCCCCTAGAATGGCATCATCATTTCTGCAGGATCTCTGGGGCTCTGACCAGAGCGGCTGTGCTCTCTGGTTTTCTAGTACACTTCCCTATATTCTAGGCAGGACTGACTCTATTTTTAGACAAAACATAAGAATGGAATGACCTGGGAAGTCATTCCCATTTTTGTCCATGCGCCCTGGCCGACCTCAGCGAGGCCAACCTGGAGCACCCATGAAGCAGCCGACGGTACAAAAGGACTGAAAACCGTCATTGCCAATTTCCAATGACTGATAAACATCATCACCAATTTCTAATTGCAGACGGTGCCATAGCTGGTAACCATCTCTTTAACCTTGCAAAGGCAAATGAATGTTGCTGTGTAGCACTGCCGTACCGCGTCTGTCAGCAGCATCCAGTACACATACGTTGACAGTGACAAAGGCTAAATGGGCTGCATGGTTGCCATGCTATGGCGTCTGCCAGGGCAATCCAGGGAAAAAGGCCGCGAAATGATTGTCTGCCATTGCTTTCACGGAGGAAGGATTGAGTGATGACATTTACCCAGAATCACCCGCAACACTGTTTTTGCATTGAGATCTCAACCCAGAATTCCAGTGGGTGGAGGAGACTGCGGGAACTACGGAATAGCTATGGGATAGCTACCCACAGTGCAACACTCCGGAAATTGACGCTATCCTCGGTACATGGATGCACACCGCCGAAATAATGTGCTTATTGTGGCCGCGTGCACTCAACTTTATACAATCTGTTTTAAAAAACCAGTTTATGTAAAATCGGAATAATCCCGTAGTGTAGACATACCCTCTGTCTCTCTGTTTCTCTCTCTCTCTCTCTCTCACACACACACACAAAGGAGGAAATTATGGAGCAGAGCAGATGTTTAAAAAGCGGGTTAATATTTGCAGGGCAGGTACATGAAGAAGTGCACTGACTCCAGCTGCTCCCTGTTAAAATGTGAGCATATATAATGTCAGACCTTCTACAAGATCAAGCATAAGCAGAAAAATCCATACAAACTGAATTCTTAGTCTTGTGGAACTTAGAGACGGAAAAGACCAATTAACTATTCAGTCCATCTGATGATATGTGCAGGATGCCCCCTCCTCCAGTCATTGCCCATTGTTATTGGAGCTAAACAAATAAAATAAAATGCTTTTTGAAGAAATGAAGGGGGTGAGAACTTCCCATATTTGATTGCTATGCAGCAGAAATAACTTAGATACGTAATCTGTAGCTAATAAGGAAAGGAAATATATGTGTGGCCACCAATTCATTCAAAATATATCAGAACACTAAACCAATCCCTTTCTTCTATGCTAAGTGTAACAATGAACCTGAACCAGGTGGGAGACCTCTCTGCTCTCAAATGACTGAAATATTTGCTTTTTCCAGAGAGAGAACTGGAGTGATTCTGCTAGGATCACCATTATTCTGTATTTATTCACACATTAAAGCCGTCTGCAGTAGTTTGGTTTAACAGGACGAGCAAGGGGCTGACTCAGGATCACTTTTCTGAATGATTAAAGGCAGAGTGTATCTGGGGTGCAGAAGAACAGAAATTCATGAAAGAGACATTAAGAATTTCAACAGTCTCCCAGGGACTCATCTTGAGAGAAAAGAAAAAAAAACAACAAAAAAGCCCTACAACATGTAAGTCAGAAAATGGCTTAGTCAAGCAGGATCATGGGAACAGCTTAAAAGAAACTAGTTCCTTTTCCTGGCAGTGTTGCCACTTCTCAAGAGATTCTCTCTCAAAATGTTGGCTAGTCCCCAGTGCTTCAGGCTGGAGAACAGGCGCTTACTAAGCCGATCACATTGAGGAGATGTTTCTGTTGGTGGCAGTAGCAGAAGTGCTGTTTGTTCTGGGTTTGGCGTGGAAGTCAGATTCTCTTTGTTCACCCACTACTTTTTACAAAAATTGCTGGATTCGACGCTTCCCGAGTCTTCTGATTGATCTGGAGGAATCTCAGAAGAGGGGAGCCCAGGTGCTTAAGATTTACACAGAAGTCACAGCCGAGCAGTGCAGCCGCACCTGCTGCGTTCTGAAGAATGGTAAGTGTTTATTATCTGCTTCTGTGTATAGCCTATACAGTCTATATTAAAAATATATTACCACACATGAAGAAAGTTAATTTTAGGCTGTTTATACATCATTTAATCATTATTCCAAACAGTAAGAATGCAAAAATTTGGCTATATTTTCAGGATAGAAAGCAAGGACATATCTAAACTATTTCCTTCCTATCTCCCACCTTTATCCTTATAGAAGTGAACTTGGCTACTTGAACTCT
Source organism: Chelonoidis abingdonii (assembly GCF_003597395.2). NCBI lineage: Eukaryota > Metazoa > Chordata > Testudines > Testudinidae > Chelonoidis > Chelonoidis abingdonii. The sequence goes on along the minus strand of NC_133769.1, from coordinate 137,693,940 downwards.
TTGGAAGAGCAAACTGGAATGCTGACATTCTTAGATAAGACTAAGAGTAGGGTCTGTCTCTCTTGAACAATGGAGGAATATATATTTATTTAAAGGTTAATGAAATGGAAGAACTCTAGATTTCCACTACAACACTGGTTTCTTGGGAACAACGTGCCAACAACACTACTGTTTAAGTAAAGGAGACCCACAACATCCTTGGGAGTGATTCTGTCACCAGGAATCAGGCTGACAAGACCATTACTCCCTAAGTAGTACTACTGATTTCAATAGGACTACACTCAAAGTAAGTTACTACTAAACCTAAGTAGGGATGGCAGAATCAGGCCTTCATTTGAAGTAAGTTAACAAGACTGTAAACTTCTTGGGGCCGGGACCATCTTTTTTATTCTGTGTTTATAGAGCACCTAGAACAATGGGGACCTGGTCTTGACATTTTACAAATTATGAAACAGACTCAGAGCTGTTATTTGACTTGCCAAAGGTATATAAAAAGACAATATTAGAGATGGAATTAGAACTCAGGAGCTTCTGATTCTTAGCCTCAAACCACATGATGACTGTACTGCTTCTCAGTACAACTGCAGAAAGCTAAAGATTCAGTTAGGGTTTCTGCATTTGGCATTAATAGGACAGGATGCTTTGTTAGAATATTAGCCTTGAAGAGGATTAAAGCAGATACTGGAAAAATTGCATAGCAATAGTAAAAGCAAAGCTTCCCAGTTTAACTTTTGAGAATATTTTGGATGACCTATTGGGGGTAGGCATCTGTGAGGAAAATTAAGTGCCTGCATCATAAATTGGGAGGATTTGGATATCAGCAAGGGGCATTTGGGGAGGAGTTCATTTGTGTACGAGATACAATGACTAAATAGTTTGATATAAATGTAGGAAGATTTTATCCCAGATTAAAAAAAACATTCTATATACTTTGCTTGCATTTTGTATGTCTCACTCAAGAAATTTCCACTAAAAGATATAAAATTTGGACTAGATTTCTGAGGAAGATTGGCAATGGCACATGGAACATTACAACACAGTCACAGGTTCAAATATGGTTCTGTTATGTTATAAACAAGAGTTTATCTATTACTGTCTGAAATAAGCTTAAAAAACACTCTAGTTCCCAGTAGACAGATCCACCACCAAAACAACCATTACGAACAACCATTACAATTGGCAATCTCATCAAACAGGCAAGGACTGAGTGGAAATGGAGGTTCAAAAACAAAAACAACACCTTTGGTCCATTCAAAACAGAGTTTTATGGACATTGGCAAAAGTGGCACAGGGAAATATACTCCCTCATTGCCCATGCTGCATGAACATGCTTTTGTTTCCAGGACTCTCAAAAACAGTAGGTTTAACAAGCATTAAAATTACAAGATGAAAAAGCTAAAATAATTAGAACAAACTAACTTAAAGTTGCCTGCTAACTCTCTAAGGTAATGGTCTTGCAATATTTGTTGTTTCCCTACCAAAGAATCCTCATCCTGACCAAGAATTGTGATTGGGGCAAATTAATTAGTAAGCCCATTCAAATCAGCTTCACTTACTTTAAGCATAAAACAAACATACATGTTAAAGGGTATCTAGACTCTAATATTCATTCTTTTCAAATGAACATAGACTTCTTTTTGTGACCTTCAGTGAAAGAATGTAGTGAAATTTGCACATGCTGAGTAATGCGTAAAAACAATGGTGCTTTTAAAAGAAAATTTTGAGATAAAAACAGATGCCTACCTTGGCTCCTGAAAATCTTCCATACATAAGAAGTGTGAATGTAAGATTTTGGGGACTAGGTCCTTGCTTTGAAATAATATGTCCATTTAGCACTCCTATTTGCAGGTATTTTGTGTTCTTAAATAAGACATACTTTAACCAGGAAAACTGCAGAGTATTTGATGCATAATAGTACTAAGAGAAACAACATATGCTGTCATCATAGGCCATATTAGTGCTCTTAATAATGTACATCTGCCTCTGAGGGTAAGGGTACAGATTGCTTCTGTAATTAGTGAAAACTGAAGAGTACAGTTGAATCTAAGGTACAATTATCAACATCAACAAAAATATAACACTTCTAGTTTTTAAACAATGACTCTATACAAAGTTTGTACTCCTAGATTATTAGAATTTGTAAAGATACTGTGTAACTGCAAATATGTTTTGCAAGCGTGCATTGGTTCCAGCTTCCCAAAATACCCATGGTGTTCACTTTACCTCTATATACCTGATCTTTCAGTCTTGAACTTCTATTGAGCATAAACTGCCAAGCATATTGTACATTAACTATTGTGATGTAGATTACTAATGTCCACTAGTGATCAAATATTGTATTAGCCATTATTCTACAAGAAATATTTGAAAAGCCATTTTCATGATGTTTGCTTACTATTCATTAAAACTGAAAGAGAAAATGGAAAGGCTTATTGGTGCTGAGAGCAGTTTTCTGTGTAGTCAGTCTTACAAATGGTCAGTGAATCTCAAGTTCTTTTACACATGGAGAAAACCGTTTTCTATGCATGACCTATAATGATGCCTAGAGCACTCAGAGAATGGATGAAAATATTTATAGAGTGACTGAAGATGGCTTGGTAACACTGTGGTATTTATGCACCAGGTCTGGTATGTGTTTGAGTCTTATTTAAAGACTGGAACAAAACAGAGTCAGAATTTTCTATGAAGCCTGTAGGATTATCCTTCTGTCCTTCACACAGAATATTTTCTGTTATTTTCCTAATGACAGTGTTCATACTTCCTTGCACCTGTCTTTTATTAAAGAACAAATGTATGCTAACCACAAGCTTTCATCAGTCTGATAACTCATTGGAGGCTGATGACAGTTGACTAGAATTAGATATAGACTATGAAGAATGACCTCAGACAAGGAAAACTTGCTAATTATTTTCTGTTTTTGAGACCTGATCATACCTCCTTTTGACAGAATTTTCATTATCATTTTAAAGATACTCAGCTGTTGTTTATTGATTTTTCTATGTTGTTTCCAGTTGGGCAAAGAAAGTTTTGGTTTAAAACCCAAAGTCTGGTCTATTTTTGCTGTAACATGTTGTTTGTAATTAATTATTTCATTTGGAAAGCTGGTGTTTTTAGGTTTATCATAGACAAATCAAGTGCATATCCTGAAACTCAGAAATACTTAATTTTTAAAAAATATCATCTCTTTTACTGCACTAACTTTGCTTGTCTATATTGACGAGCCTATTACCAAGTAGTATTTTGATTGTATTATTCTGATGTAGTATTTAGGCTACTAAATGAAAAAAAATGATAAAATAACCAGAGAAAATATTAAAAGGCTGGTTTTGGTATATTTCAACAACAAATAAATATCTTCCTCTTTTTCCACTGTAGATAACTGAAAATGCCTTGTGAGAGTGTAAATACATGGGCAGGAGAGAAGTTGTGATTTTTCCATGATTATCCATGGAAATGGTATTAACAAAATTATTCCAAAAGCTAGTTCCCTGTTGGACAAAGCACTGGGGTGATTGTTGATATAAACATCACAGTAATGTAATACATTTATTACATGCTGTTTTTTTCTGAATTATTCTGTATGGATTCAGTATAATATTAAAGATTTTTGTTCTTGCTGCAAAGGATATACCTGCACTGTAATTAAAATCAAATTCTTTTACATCAAAAACCAGAATCATTCCAGACATGTTTTTGTATCAAGTGCTCAGCTCTATTGCTGCATGTGTTCTAAGCAGAGCTATGCTAACACATACCATAAGCATATAATCTGGAAAGCACGCTACAAAAACAAATGATCCAATTCAAATTCAAAAATATGGTCAGCATTTTCTCATATGCTCTGCTAATAGCCAGAATTAGTAGTAGAAGATACCCTTCTTAATTTTTAATTTCAGTCATAGCTTCTTTGCTATAGACTCTGGTTCCGTTCCTGGGCCCTGAATGCAAGTAGCCCTGTTTAGCTCAGTTTAGTTTAGTTTGTGGCAGGGGAAGAGGAGATGAGGTAAAGAAACTATGATGATGATAGCAAAAGCTAACAGTAATCTTACTGATGGTAAGTAAATCAATGCAGTGAAGGAAAATTAGCTTTGGACAAGATGTTTTGCTTTTGAACTATAAGATAGTCTTACAGGAAATCCTGCCAGTGTTCTGAACTGCACCTGACTAATTTAATGGAAAGTATTTTAGCATTAGTATTAGACAAGCACGTGGGGCAAAATTTGCAGAAGTGCCTAAATGACTTAAAAGCCTAAGTTTCATTTTCAAAAGTGGCTTTGGTACTTAGAAGCCCAAGTCTCAAGGCAATGGGATTTGTGCTGCTAAGACATCTAAGTACTTTTTATTATTTTGTCCATGGACTTTTTTTTTTGGCTGATAGATCTGAAATCCAAATGATAGTGTATCAGCCCTGGAGTTGTATAGACTTAACAGGTACACACTTATTGTTTCTCCCACCCTCCCCCAAAAATACAATATTGCACTGTCAAAAAACCAAAAGAAGATGGCTGGTTTAGGGGATAGTTAAGGGGGTAGGCCTCGTGCTTGAATGCAGTCCATCTCAGGAGTGACCAGAAGGAATTGCTATCTGACAGCTTTTTAATAACCTGTGTGAAATGAGTAAGTGGTCTCAACCTAGTTCCTAATGGACAGTCATCCATGTCACAACAGCTACCATCTCAAAGTCACCCCTGCTGGCACCTTTAGAGGTCCAGAACCATCTCATCGGTAGAGGTGGACAGTCCAGAACAAGGTTGAGACACAATGGAAGGAGATGTGTGGAGAAGCTTGTAATACCACTGGACTGTGGCATACCTATTGTTCTGTGAACCATGAGAATGATCTGCAATGCAGATAACTCAACTTTCTCTCTGCCCGCTTGCCCAATTGTAAAATGAGAATTAAAAATTCTTATAGTACTTACCACACAGGGTGCTGTGAGGTTTAATGAAAGTTCGTAAAATGTTCTGGTTTAAAAGTGCTGTGTAACTGTCCATGATTAGAACTCGTTTGATGTTAAACAATAGAAATGAAAGGCAATGTGCCTGGGTCATCATGTCCACACAAACTCTGTTTTACTCTTTTCTCATTATAGTTTCCTGTAACCTGGCAGTTTTCTACTTTGAAACTATCCATGAGAACATTAATTGCCTGCACATTTATTGTCCAGCCTTGGAAAGCTGCATATTGAGGGCTAGAACCAATGTCCTTTTGTACAACATCACAACAGGTAACAATGTATTATGCACACACAGGCTGAAACAGGCCAGAGATGGGGTAATTGACTATCATGTCAGTTCAGTCATTATGTTAAGATGAGGGGTGGACATCACCTTATTTCATTTGAAGCACAGGTACACACGGTAAAAGTGTCTTAGGGGCTTTTTCTTTGTCTACAACAGTTATAAACTAACTTGTAAATTGCATTTACTTACATGTATGTGTATATTTTATTTCCTCCCTTTCATTCCAATATTTGAAAGATGAACTGAAAATGCACAGGTATTGCTGTGCTTTACACTTTCAGATGTGAATTTAATGACTTTTTTTCTCCTTTAACAGGGACTGATCCGGATCTTCTTGTTTTTGAAAAATTGTCTTATAAGGATCCAAATACCCGTTCCTCTTTTAACAAATGGGAAAGGCAAAACAGCTCCAGGACTGCTGATTCAGAAAAACGTCGACACAATAATGTCACACTGAGGTCTCTTCTACTTCAGTATCCATCTTCTACCACTAGCCAGGGCTTGGTAGCAAATGATAGTCATAGCCACAGTGCAAGTGGCTTGATCTCAAATACCAAACCAATCACACGTTCATGGGCAAGGTCTCTACCCTTGGATGACCATTTTGCTAAGGAGATGGATTTGACTTCAGAAAGTACAGGTTTGACATCTAATTCAGATAAAAAGATGTCTGTATCCACTAAGATGTTATCTCACGTGCCCAGTCCTGCTCACCTAAACATCAGTCAGCAGCACTTCAATGAAACCAAAGGATACAGTGGCAGGAACTACACTTCAGATAATGAGGGTCAAAGACCTGTTTGGGTGGCAGTGGATACAGGTGCCTGGTTTGTCCCTTTGGTGCTTTGCTCTTCTTTCATCTTCCTTTGCTGTTGTACTGTTCTTCTGGGAGCTGGGCGCTGCAGAAAGAGGAGAGGTCACTATAAGCCAGTGCAGAGAGGAAAGGGAGGGTCCAGGCAGTACATAAAATATACTCTTGTAAAGAGTAGTTTGTAATAGCAGATACTGAAAAAGTAATAAGGAGCTAAATAACCTGCATCACTCATGTTGGTGGAGAAAGAGGCAGCAGCCGTATTTAGTGAAATACCTCTCTCAGCTTATTTCTTGAGGGTTTCCCTTTGGAGATTTTGAACTATTTTTTGGCAGATGTCTCAGCAGCTTTTGATAACAGTGTCAACTAAACATCCTGTTATAATTCTCTTTTTACTACCCACTGATCCAAAGAGATATAGGGCCAAATTCTAGTCACAGCTACATGCTCACAACTTCCACTGAACTTAGAGGTATTTCTACATACCTTTGTTTATAATTTGATCAAAAGTAAAGCTAGAATCCTGTTCTAACCTCTCTGTAGAGACAATGGGCTTGATTCTCCACTTCCTTTGTGTGTACTCTTCCCTGTCTTACTTTGTATAATGTAAAGCAAATGTAAAATGCAACCATATCAGAAAAGCAGCATTTTACACTTACTTTGCCTAAGTTTTTATGGAAACAAAAGGTGCAAGGTTATGGAGAAACAGACCTAGTTACTTTTAGATCATTAATATCCTGAACATCCATACCTTTAAAACAGTGGAAATTTAGAGTTTGAAAACATGTAGTTATCTGCTTAACCATCCAGAACAGGATTGTTCCTACTGTGTTTTTAAAATTATTCTGGTGATGGGACTTCCACAATCTTTTAGGTCTTATTATTAGGAAATGTACTTTAATATTTAGCCTATATTTTCCTTTGCCTGTTGCAGCATTCTCTATTGCCAATTCCCTTCTAGGCATCTCTAGCACCATGCTCTCTGGCCCCCCTCCCATCCTAGATGCCAACCCTTCTTTCACCTCCTCCCAGGCCAATAGTCCTCCAAGTTGGTCATGCTCTCCTATATCCTACAAATGTCAAACACCCCAAAGTTCCTCCTCCCCCACAAGAAAATTGACTGAGTCTCTTGAATAGCAAAACACACATTTAACTCTTAATCGTCTCTGGGCTACTGTTTCCATTAAAAGGGCCTCTACTTCTGTTCTCAGAGTAAATCCCAGAGGTTGAATCTTTTGCCTTTCCCTTGGCAAAATGAGGATGAGATGTTTTAGCCAGACATTTGTCATTTTCCATGAAACACTGCCCTCTTGCATCACCTCACACACATATTTCTTGTCCTTATCTGTGTGACCGGGATCCCAGTGCGGGCCAGCTGTGGTCACTCAAATAGGGTGAACTGCACAGAATGGGGCAGACAATCTCCCCAAAGCTGGTGGATATTGCAGTACTTAGCATAAAACAGCTTCTTTATTACCTCACTGGTTATTCAGAAGTCCAAAAAACACAGTTCCCTTAAGCAGGGGTTCCCAAACTTGGTTCACGGCTTGTTTAGGGTAAACCACTGGCAGGCTATGAGATGCTTTGTTTACCTTAGCATCCGCAGGTACGGCCGCTCGCAGCTCCCAGTGGCTGCCGTTCACCATTCCCAGCCAATGAGAGCTGCGGGCGGCCGTACCTACGGACGCTCAGTTAAACAAAGCATCTCATGGCTTGCCGGGGGCTTACCCTGAACAAGCCACAAACTAAGTTTGGGAATCCCTGCCTTAAAGTGATCCAGCCTCAGGCCTCCATCCAGGTACCCAAATCAAATATATGAAGAAATAAGATTTTCAGAAATCATCATAAAAGAAAAGGTTCTACCAATCCCAAAGGATCGGACACATTACCTCCCAGGTTAATGAATGTTTCAGAACTTACCCAAATGCACACTACATCCAAATCTTATTAAATAAACTAAAATTTATTACAAAACAAAAGAGAGAGTAGGGTTTAAAGATCAATATACATACAGACTGAGTTCAGTTCATTGAGGTTCAGATTCATAGCAGAGATGGTGAGCTTTGTAGTTGCAAAGAGTTTTTTTCAGATATAGGTTATAGTCCAATGTCCAAATATATTCAGGGCGTGCCAGCATAATTGGGACCTTAGGCTTATGACTCAGACTTCCCCCGATGAAGAGCTAAGAGTATGGCTACACTTACAGCTGTACAGCGCTGGGAGTTACAGCTGTCTTCGTACAGCTGTGTAGGGAAAGCGCTGCAGTGTGGCCACACTGACAGCTACCAGCGCTGTAGTGTGGCTACATTTGCAGCATTT
>NC_133769.1:137626701-137685081 GCF_003597395.2 Chelonoidis abingdonii | reverse complement strand
CTTTTGGTGGCCACACTTGACGAGCAGCGCTGCATCACCAGCGCTGCAATCGTTATACCCCAAGCAGACCAGGTGTACAGCCAGCGCTGCAGCCAGGGAGTTGCCGCGCTGGATGTGCCTTGCAGGTGTGGACAGTTACTAAGTTGCAGTGCTGTAAACCTACCACCAGCGCTGCAACTTTCCAGTGTAGCCATGGCCTAAGCAGAGCTAAGATGACAGAATCAGGACCCAAGGATCTTTTATACAATTTCATGTCCTCTTTGACAAGTTGGGAGTTCCTCTGGGAACAAAAGGTAATTAGGATGACTTGGAAGGAAGTCATCACTGGTACTTAGCTATATGAATTAACATAAGGCAATTTGCTTGTTCTTCCACCATTCACAGATTATTTGCTATAATTTCAAAGAGAGATGAATACAGAGATATCCTGTGTTTACAATTCATTTAAATTCTAGGATGTTCTTTTGATCTCTGAATTATCAGAACACACCATAGACAGGGACTGTTGATTACATTGTGACACTACTCATACATATGTAAATACACAAAAACACAAACATTATCTCCTCACATGTCTTTTGAGAGTTATTTATTTTGCAGGATTGATTGATTTAACCCTTTCTAGTCATGTGTCGCAATTTGTAAAGCCCTTCACAATTTAGGCCCGCTCCCTCCCTCCCTTCTCAAGCTATTACCCCCTGCTTCACCTTGCCAGTGAGACCTCCTCAGTTCTCTCCCCATTTCTTTTACAAGCACCCTTGTGCTTTCTCCCAGGCTGCCTCCTTCAAGTCCTTCCCCTCCTTCAAGTCTGTTCTCAAACTCACATGCTCTGTATGAATGCTGAGAAATACAATCTTATAATGGCTAGGCAGGTGGCAAACTGTGATTACTGCTCATGATTGGCTAAGATTATTTGGGTTAAACCATGTCATCCACCCTGGCCCACTTGTTCTTCTCATCTACTCTGTTTATGTCACATCTTTTGGACTGTGAGCTGTTTGAAGAAGAGACAGTTACTATATGTTTGGATAGACTGTAGCACAATGGGGCTCTGAAATTGTAGGTCTTTAGAAACTTCCATGAAATAAATTACAAATAAAAGAACACTTCCTGTTCTGCACTATACACTCTATTCCTGTGGTTTTCAACCTTTTTTCATTTGTGGATCCCTAAAACATTTCAAATGGAGGTGCAGACCCCTTTGGAATCATAGACATAGTTTTCAGATCCCCCGGGGTCTGCTGACAACAGGTTTAAAACCACTGCTCTGTTCATTAGAATGGCCCTTCAATTCCTAATGTATTTTTTAAACCAAGTTACTAGATCAGCAGGGTAGTAAGCTGCCACCTTACCTTACCCAAGAAGTTTGGTTAATGAACTTAGGCAAAGCAAATGCATTTTCAACAGTAACCTGGATTGTTCATCTTTTAAACTGGTTGATGATTCAGAGTTCATCAATTTCTTTACTTTCTGTCAGAAGTAACTTGACCGGCTTTCATAAACAAAGGGATGTAAAAAGACACATTAGTTAAATTTGTGTTGTTGTATTAAAATCATTTTCTTAGAGTATAGTTTCTGTTCACTATATTTGTGTAAAACTATCTTAAAATGGGTAAGATACAGTGATTAAAGTTTAATGAGCTGATAAGGGTTCAATGCCAAGTGCCTATGTCATTACAGCAGGTCAGCGTGAAAGACTTTAAAACTATATTTTAGCTGAATATGAATTTCTACTAGAATTTAGGAAACTAGGCCTTTACAAGCTTGTTATAGCCTGTAGTTATGTATGTAAGCCTATGTGCACATATACTACAAAACAGATTAACATTAGGATAAAGATGTCTAGAAGTACTATTTTGGAGGGAGAAGAGATTAAATCAGATGAAATAATGCTACAGAAATTTCATCTTTTTTTTTATTCAGCTAACCCTAACCTGTTTATTTTTAGAATTAAGTTTTGAGGCTTGTTCTGGTTTTACTGATAAATTGGCAAGATCTCCAAACAAGTTAAAATATCAACATCCATGCCTACCTTAAACAAAATTACATCAATAATTGCACCTTCACTGCCCCTTCTCCAGCTACCTCTAAGATAAAAATGGAACAGCAAATCCTGGTTCTGCATGATGTACTTTTGAATGAAAGATGAAGGCGCAAGTAATCAATTTCATTTAACAAAAGATAGGTTTCTGGCAAGTTATGGTGATTCCTCTCTGATGGGCAACATTTAGATGCTCTGACTTCATATGCTATTACATTACACATAGCAGCATAACTATAACTACATACATTAAATGAATGAACTGATCAGCCACATCCCCACAAATCAAAACAGTTGTGGGTTGGGATTTTTTTTTGTTTTTTTTTTAACCACCAAAACCATTAACTAGGACTTTTCATCCTCTGAGCTCTTTACTAAACACATTAGTAAGCCAGATTCTGATCTCTGTTTATACAAAGAACAAACTTAAAAAATAAGGAAAAACTCCTAAATTTAATCACACAAAAGCAGCATTAAAAGCCCTCTTTTGTATGCAAGATGAAAAGGAAATATCGGTAACATGTTTAAAAAAAAACAAACCACCATTGTTAGCTTTCTCTTTGGCCATCCATTACCACGTGAATAAACATTTGATTCAGTGTAATAATACAGAAATGGTTTATCCTGACCATATGATTAGACAACAGCAAAATGCACCTTTTGCTGCCAAAAGGTGGCTCAGGAAGAACTGTACCTTAAAGAACATTGTACTTTTGTGGGATTAAGTTTTAAGGTAGCCTAAACCTAAACCCAGATAAATACTTCTAAGAGAACTAGATCTGCACCTTTGGGATGCCTTTCTTCAGGCTGAATGCAGCCTTTCTTTCTTAAAGCTCTGTTTGTGTTCATAGTCTAGCCTCCGTAGCCCTCAGCCAGAAAGTAGGTGTTGTGTTACTTGAGAAATTGGACGTTCCAAATAGCACGGACTTTATTTTCCAGGATTTTGAAGCACAGATTTATGAATATATATTCACCCTCAAATTAGTCCCTGTCCCTTTCTTACAGGCATGGCAGCCATACCATCTCATGCTATGATCTCTCCACCTAAGAAAGAACTGGCTTGACTAGAAGTAGGCAAGTCATGCAGTAGGTGACACTCTTCTCTTCAAGTCAGTTTTGCCCAGTGCCCCAGCATGGTGATTGGGGGCAGGGCAGAACTATGTTGCAGAAGGTGGCATCTTTTGAATGAGTGTTAGGAATCGTGCCTCTTTTTGCAGATATAGAACATTCGTTCTGCTATCTTGGCCCAATTGTGCTTGGTAATGTCATCTTCTGCCTACCTTAAAATCTCACTGTAGTTTCAATTGGCTAAAGTATTACTGATTTCTTAGGTTATAGTTTTGCTGAGGACTGTTAAACAGTTGTCATGTTTAACCACAGAAACAGATGCATTTTAATGTTAACAATCCCTATATTCAGTTTGTAAAGTACTTTGGGAGCCTTTGCATGACCATAAGTCATTGTTTCTTCCCTAGGTTTTATAGAAAAAGGATTTCTCTAATTTCTATGCATTATGAGAGATTAGATTTATATATGTAAAAATTTGCAATAAGAAGTAATTAACATAAGATTTGCACAAATGCCACAATGTTGTAAACACGATATCCTAATTTACTTTGTTTGCATCAGAATGCTCCATATATAATAGTTAACAATATTGACTAGAATGTATATTTATTTGCAGAGATAGGCTCCAGTTCAGCAGGGTACTTAACCACTTGGATAAATTTAAGCACATGTAACCTCTTAAAATTAGGCACATTCTTAAGAACCTTCCTGAACTGGGGCTACCCTGAGCAATCCCTTCTCAAAGTCAATGAAATAAATAGTTAATGCAACATTAATATTGCATGGTTAAGCATGCAAAAGATGGGAAGTGTCAAAGGTTAAATTTAACATGGATACTTAAATCTGCCCATTCATCAAATGCATCAAACAACAGTTTGAATTGCATCTCAAATACATCATACATTTTTATGTAAAACAGCCACATTTTAGCATAGTGTAATGCTTTTGTTCTTGTATATTTACACTAATTTTTAATTGTCAGGATACGTTTAATGACTTTTTAGATACTAAGTTCTCTTCTCAGTAAGGCAGGGATTCTAATACAGAGATCCACAGAACACTTGCTGGTAGTTTCCAGAACTGGGAGGCCACATGGTGCTGATTTTCAGCTGCTTTACGGTACTCTCTTAATTGGAAATAGCCTATAAAAGCAGCTGCAATCAAGGAAGAGGAGCCAACATAGTTGCTCCCATTAGTAGCTCCTGCTACTTAGAAGAGCCGCTGACAGTGACTGGAACCACTCTAACGTTGTTGTTGTGTGGAGTAACTCCACTAGTGAAATAAATAAAAATCAAACACATGGAAAAGTGATACTGAAAAAGTAAGAAGTTGTTATAATTGTTACAGGGATGATGTATGAATAAGAATACAATGGCTACTCAAGAGCCTCTCTCTTTTAAGATATGATTTACAGAATTGTGTAGTTAGTTGTATGTGGCCTGAGACATGCATTTTAATATTGCTGCCACTGTACAATATATTTTAAAGGATGGTTAGTTTCCCCCACTCCTCTTTACAGACAGACATTTATATCTGGCCCCTGATCAGCTGTGTGATCTCAAAAACCTCTCTGTGCAATAGTTTCCTCATTTTTAAACTGGTGATAGTGATCCTTAACCTTCTTGCAAAGTGATTTATTACATACAGTCAAAAAGCACTATATATGTTATGAATTAATGTCTAGAAAGTAGGGAGAAAGTATTATTTTGGGTTTGAAGATCCTGGAGTTTCCCTGGGATTCATATTTCAGTAGAGTCGTATGTGCCTGAGTGGCAGACATAGGAGAAGTTTGGTGTAGGGGAAAGGAATATATAGAATATACGACCACTAAAAAAGGAAAACGTTTTTGGCACTTCTTTCATACTTGTGGGGAGGATTTGTTTAGTGTTTTTTAATTACACGGGGTAGGGGATTATCAAAATGAATGGCAGCCACATGAAGGAACAACAAGAGTTTCTCAGGTTCCTATTTGGAAACCTAGCTGAGGAAGTTGTGTCCTTAGCGGCCAGCTTTGCAACATCATGCTCAGAGATATGGCAAGAGGGGGAGTGGGAGTCAGACAGCTATTCTCCTAGATTAACTCAGGAGTTCATTGCTACTGTGACAACCATGAGGCTGCCGTCAGTGTTTTCTGGCTGTATGTGTATAGCTGGCCACACTCTGGATCTCACATATGGAGATGTTACTCCCCTTGCTGAAGATCACATCATCACCTCATGTGGTCTGAAGTTAAGATGCACTGATCCAGTCAGGGCATGAGACTTAATTTAATAGTCTGTGTAAGAAGAGTGGTGATACTACATAGGCTACTGATGACTATGAGGAAATACCAGTCAATGGTCTGCCATAATACAAATCTTTAGTCCATGACTCTTAATACAATAGCTCTGAACTGAGCTGTTCCTTAGCTTCATCAAAAAAGATCACGTGTTGCAATAAACGAAACAAGGAAATAGCTAGTATATTGATGCATAAAGTTCTTATCAGAGCCTGATTGCAACATCTAGACATTTTTTAAAGCAGCTCTGTGCAGAACACAGATTAGCCAAGCCAGAGCTTTGGTGGAAGCTAAGCTTATCTGAGTTGCCTCTACTGGATACAGAGCTGAGTTTCTCTCACTGCAAGGAATTTTCAGTTTCTTTGTGAACACTGCATGGATCCGGAAGAAACCATCTGTTCTGTCCCACCGACACAATGTCTCGAAGGGACAAATAAAATGGGCTTTTTTTGCTCAAGTTTCAGCTGATGACAAGCTGAAGTGGAAGTGTTCGGAGTGCTTTGGACCATGACCTGCACACTAGCCCTGTATTACTGTTGGCTGGTAAAGGCGAGCACTAAGATAACAGGCCTATTGTTGGTGAAGATAGTCAATGCCTCTTTGTCTGCCTGCAGGATGCCAGGAGTACTTTTCATGCCTTATTAAAGTTCAGATATTATTTCTGCCACCACCCCACATACTAGATGCAAGTTAAAATATTAACATTTAAATCAGTTATCAGGTGAATATAGCTGGACCGCTTGGTAATAGTGACCATAATATAATTAAATTTAACATCCCTGTGATGGGAAAAACACCACCGTGACCCAACATGGTAGCATTTCATTTCAGAAAAGGGGACTACACAAAAATGAGGTTAGTTAAACAAAAATTAAAAGGTACAGCACCAAAAGTAAAATCCCTGCAAGCTGCATGGAAACTTTTAAGAGACACCATAATAGAGGCTCAACTTAAATGTATACCCCAAATTAAAAAAAAAACAAAGTAAGAGAACCAAAAAAGAGCCATCAAGTTCTTTTAACAAAGTAAAAGAAACAGTGAGAGGCAAAAAGGCATCCTTTAAAAGGTGGAAGTTAAATTCTAATGAGTTAAATAGAAAGGAGCATAAACTCTGGCAAATTAAGTGTAAAAATATGATTAAGAAGGTCAAAAAAGAATTTGAAGAACAGCTAGCCAAAGACTCAAAAAGTAATAGCAATATATATATATATTAAGTACATCAAGCAGAAAGTCTGCTAAACAACCATTGGGGCCACTGGATGATGGAGGTGCTAAAGGAGCACTCAAGGATGATGAGGCCACTGCGGAGAAACTAAATGCATCGGTCTTCATGGTTGAGGATGTGAGGGAGACTCCCAAATCTGAGCAATTCTTTTTAGGTGACAGATCTGAGGAACTGTCCCAGACTGAGGTGTCAGTAGAGGAGGTTTGAGAACAAACTGATAAACTAAACAGTAGTAAGTCACCAGGACCAGATGCTATTTACCCAAGAGTTCTGAAGGAACTCAAATGTGAAATTGCAGGACTACTAACTGTTGTTTGTAACTTATCATTAAATCAGCTTCTGTACCAAATGACTGGAGGATAGCTAATGTGACACCAATTTTTAAAAAGAGCTCCAGAGAAGACCTCGGCAATTACAGGCCTGTAAGCCTGTTCAACCAGGTAAACTGGTTGAAACAGTTGAAAAGAACAAAATTGTCAGACACGTAGATAAACATAATTTGTTGGGAATTGTCAACATGGTTTTTGTAAAGGGAAATCATGCCTCATCAATCTACTAGAATTCTTTGAGGGGATCAACAAGCATGTGGACAAGGGGACTCCAATGTTATAGTGTATTTAGATTTTCAGAAAGCCTTTGACAAGGTCCCTCACTAAAGGCTTTTAAGCAAAGTAAGCTGTCATGGGATAAGAGGGAAGGTTCTCTCATAGATTGTTAACTGGTTAAAAGATAGGAAACAAAGGATAGCAATAAATTGTCAGTTTTCAGAATGGAGAGAGGTAAATAGTGGTGTCCCCCATAGTCATAAATGATCTGTAAAAAGAGGTGAACAGTGAGGTGGCAAAATTTGCAGATGATACAAAACTACTCAAGATAGCTAAGTCCATGGCAGACTGTGAAGAGTTACAAAAGAATCTCACAAAACTGGGTGACTAGGCAACAAAATGGCAGATGAAATACAATGTTGATAAATGCAAAGCAATGCACACTGGAAAACATAGTCTCAACTGTACACATAAAATGATGGAGTCTAAATTAGTTACCACTCAAGAAAGAGATCTTTGAGTCATAGTGAATAGTTCTCTGAAAACATCTACTCAATGTGCAGTGGCAATCAAAAAAGTGACCAGAGTGTTAGGAATCATTAAGAAAGGGATATCATATTGCCTCTATATAAATCCATGGTACACTCACATCTTGAATTCTGCATGCAGATGTGGTTGCCTCATCTCAAAAAAGATATATTGGACTTGGAAAAGGTTCAGAAAAGGGCAACAAAAATGATTAGGGATAAGGAATGGCTGCCATATGAGGAGAGATTAATAAGATTGGCAGTGTTGAGCTTGGAAAAGACACAGCTAAGGGGAGATATGATTGAGGTCTATAATATCATGACTGGTGTAGAGAAAGTAAACAAGGAAGTGTTATTTACTCTTTTCTCATAACACAAGAACTAGGGGGCACAAAATGAAATTAATAGGCAGCAGGTTTAAAACAAACAAAAGGAAATTTTTTTTTTTCACACAATGCACAGTCAACCTGTGAAACCTCCTTGCCAGAGGATGTTGTGAAGACCAAGACTATAAGAGGCTTCAAAAAAGAACTAGATACATTCATTGAGAATAGGGCCATCAGTGGCTATTAGCCAGGATGGGCAGGGATGGTGTCCCTAGCCTTTGTTTGCCAAAAGCTGGAAATGGGTGACAGGAGATAGATCACTTGATGATAACCTGTTCTGTTCATTCCTTCTGTGGCACCTGACATTGGTCACTGTTGGTAGACAGGATACTGGGCTAGATGGACCTTTGGTTAGACCCAGATGGCCATTCTTATGTTATGTGACCTACGTATCTAGTCATAAGTAACATAAAAATGTACATATGTAAGGTTCAGAGTAATAGTGTACTTGCAGTAGGATACATTAATAAAGCACCCCTGACAGGGATGCAGAAAGCTACTCTATGGATCTGCACATTTATTACTACTGTTATACTTCATGAGCAAGATGTGGTACAGGGCCCTGTCTTTCATGGACTGAGCCCTACAAGAATATGTAGAAGATACTTAAGATTGATTTAAGGTTATAAAAGTGTATAAGTTGTCTAATGTATAATAATCATATTACAGCAGCCACCTGGGAGCACCAGCTGAGGTCAAGGATCCATTGTGCTACATATGGTATTAACACATAGTAATCAGGGCCGGCTCCAGGGTTTTTGCCACCTCAAGCAGCGCAAAAAAACCAACAAAACCCACAGCAGTGCAATCGCGCCACTGCACTCTTCGGCCGCAATTTGGTGGCAGGTCCTTTGCTCTGAGAGGAAGTGAGGGACCTGCAGCCGAATTGCCGCCAAAGAGCCGGACGTGCTGCCCCTCACCACTGGCCACCTCAAGCACCTTTTTGCTGAGCTGGTGCCTGGAGCCAGCCCTGATAGTAATGGACTGCTCCTGCCTCACAAAATCTTATAAGCTAAATTAGAGAAGACAGAATGAGAGGGGAGACAGAAAGGTAGAGAGGCTTGCTCAAGACTAAACAGCAAGTCAGTGACAGAGCCAGAGATATACCCCATGGCTCCTGGGACCTAATCTAATGCCTCAGCCCCCAGGGTCACAAAAGCTGTGTACTGTAATGCATAATCGCAAGTAGCAGCAGTTAACATTGCTTATACAACTTTGGATTTGATTTTGCTTTGATGTAAGAGCTTAATGGTGCATTAACACTTTTACATTTAAATTCCATTTCTTTTTTTAAAAAAAAGAAAATAGCAAGTTTTGATTGTCAGCTCCTTAGAGCTCTAACTTGCAAAAAAGTTACAAAGTCAAAAACCCAATTGTTGTAACTAGAACCGTTCAGCTGCCATAGGAAACAATTACCTCTGATTAACGACACCCAAATCCAGGTGCCCTTGCTCAAGGAGGATCAATTTTCACCCTGCTTTGGATTACTAGAAACATTTGATAAGTGACTCCAAGCTAGATATAAGTACTTCACATAGACTCAAGTTTAATAGATTTTGCATTTCCTATACATTTTGTAGCACATCCCATTAGATATGGAGTTAGGTATACTAACTACTTCAGATTTTAAAATACTAATGTAGTAACATGAAAATTAAATTTTCTATGCATTCCATTCCATCTGTGATAGCTATTTCCATGCCAAAGTTGTTGCTTTCAAATTTCAGCAGTTTCTTCCGAACATGCTCTGTTCAGGTCATAATTAGTAAAGTTTATGGCAGGTAGGAGATTAATTGCATTCATTTGTACAGAGAATAGAACTCAGGACTTCCTGTTGCCCACTCGTGTGTGCAGAAGGACATTTTGATGGGAAAAAGCAACAGAAACAAGAATAAGAACCGTATCAGATTCTAAGCGTTTCAAAATATGTAGAAAGTTACTCAAATTAGTCTACAGTGATTCTGCAGACTAGCGACTCCATTTTGAACTAAAATAGCTGGGCATCAGTCCCTAGATTTAAAAATCCCTCCCATACATATTGAAAACAAATTTCCTTTGGTGTAAGGCTAGCCACCAATCTAGAATTCATAGCATTTTCCAAGTCTAATTGTAGCTTTCAATTCTCCAGTGATTTCTGTTCCATAGCTTTTCAAAAAAAGTTAACAGTGTGTGTGTGTGTGTGTATATATATATAAAAACACACACTTTTATTCTCACTCAAAACCAAACATTCAAAAACAGCTGAATCGTTTCCCCCCCTTGACACTTTCAAATAAAATTCACCTTGGTGCAGAGCTGAAAGGAGGGAATGTTTAATGCCAAAAAGGTGAAGGATTGCGAAGTTCTGACAGTCTGAAATACGAGTTTACTAAGCAAACATTTGCAGTCTTAACTATAGCAGTTACCAAAGATATATTACTATTTTATGTGCATAGAGGTACTTATTCCTGGATGAAGAATGATCTACTAGACAGAACCCATTTGACAATGCCACTCCTTTTAGAAGGGGAGTATACATTCCAATTTCGAAGGCTACATGTGGATGACAAGTATCAGAGGGGTAGCCATGTTTGTTGCTTTTTACAGATCCAGACTAAGAGTCCTGTGGCACCTTATAGTCTAACAGATCTACTGTTAGTCTATAAGGTGCCTCAGGACTCTTCGTTGCTTTATGTAGATGACAGAAGCTGCAGCAGCTGGAGTACCTATAAGCCATGCAGAATGGCTCCAACAGATTTCTAAACAGATGCACAAGAGTCACTTCCCTCCACTCCCCCAGTTCTGGTGCCTATGCTCTTACTTTGCATTTTTTCTTCTTAACCAGCTGTGGGTGGGGAGCAGAACATTGTGACTGATGTTAAGCTTATTTAACCTTTTGCAGAATCTTTAATTCTGATGAAAAGCCACCCATGTGAAAAGGAAATATTTCTGTAACATGAATGTCTAATTTTGCTGGTGCTAGTAATTGTATTTTTACTGTCATAGGATCTTAACCTCCTTAGTTTTTGAAGCTCACTTCTCTTTTCTTCCTTTTAAAAATAAGTTCTCTTTTCACAATTTTTAGCTTTAAAGAACCATTTGATAATTGGTGAGTGCTAAAATTACCAACTACTTTCAGGTTTTCAGACCAGTTCTGCTCAAAGAGCAATTACCAAAGGTAACATAACCATCCATATAATTTTTTCCTTTCTTTATTAAGAGCAAGTCATCCTTTTAAAATATTTAATTTTAACTTCCCATCACCTGTCACCCAAACTGTTTTTGTTCCTCTAACAAGACATGCAGTTCTTACTTATGCTGTATGTAAATTGTAAAGCTGTATGTGTATACCTTTTATTTTGCATCCTTTCAGCCACTCTTTAACCTTTCCCTCCTTTCTTTATGGTACGCTACTCCATCCATTTTCTATTCTGAGGTCTTAACTTTATCCTGTTCCCCTTCCTTCAGAGATATACATGTCTATCTAAGTTACGTGCATCACAACCTCCAATGCAGTTAGTCTGCCAACTGCCCACCAAGGTAGGAGGTAATGTTACCTTTATCTGGAAAAATGAAGGTAATGGAGGCACAGAGACACTAAGAGTAAAATTTTCAAATGCACACTAAAGGTATGCTTACACAGCAATTAGACACCCACAGCTGGCCCATGCCAGTTGACTCAGGTTTGCAGGGCTCCTACTGCGGGGCTCTTTCATGTCTGTATAGACTGCTGGGCTTGGGCTTTTCTTTGCTGTGTAGACATACCCTGTGTGCCTCATTTGCAGAAATGACTTAGGCACACAGGATCCCAAATCTCATTGAAATTCAGTGGAACTTAGGAGGCTAAGTCAATGGGTGCTTTTGAAAATCTTACCCTATGTGATTTACCCAAGGATACATAGAAGTCTGTGGTAGAGCAAGGAATTCGATCGGGGCCTCTTAAATCGCTGGCTAGAACAGCAGAACAGAATGCCTAAGCCCATAAATACTCAGAAGGCTTCCTAGAAAAGACTTGATACAAATTGTATTTATAGAGGAAAAGAAGGATATTGGCATAAGGGGAAACAAACTGTTTGTTGCTGACCCTTTTTGAAATCTCTATTCACTGGAAATTCCATTCAAGGTTTTTGAAATTTTAAAATTTTAATATTCTAAGGAAAACTTGTTTTGTTGAAGGTCCAGAATATCATGGATAACTGCATTCACAATTTCCTACAAAGTAATATTATCATACATTATCTTTGTATATTGACATAAGATCAGAGATGTGCATGGAATGTCAATTTTCACTGTAATGCTTGTAAATTCAGTAGTTTCATCACAGATTCCTTGTATTGCAAAAGGTTGTTTTCTGTTTCCCCTTCATTTTTAAGTGCAACTACAGCGGTTTTGTAATTCTGAACTATCTCAGAGGCAAGCAGCTCTTCCTTAGTTACTTCAGTGGTTTTCTCTGCAGCTCTTATTCGAAGAAGCGTGTCCAAAGCATTCTTCTGAGAGGGGCTATTATCCCAGATATACTCCTCCATGTCAGCTTCAGTCTTCTCGTTTTCCCACATTTCGGTTTTCTGAAAGAAAACAGACATCACCTTAAAAATGTCACTACTGAATACCGAAGTAACAACCATCAGGAAAAATCTAAACTCTCATCCCTCTCCTACAAAAAATTGTTTTAAGATTTTTGTCTTGGATGAAGTTTACTCCAGTGTAGAGTCTATGCAAAAAACCTTCAACAGAGCTTAAGTGAAATTTTAAGAGGTGAACAGGCTTTGTTTTTGACTTCTGCACAAGGTGAATTTAACTCGGTGATTGAAGTTCAAATGTTAATGTAAATATAAGCCTGGAAATCCATTTCAAATGTGTATCATTTGGCATGATTGCAGTAATCTAGAAAGAAAAAGAGCTGGCAGAAGCAATAATTAGTTTTTCAGTTATGTAAAGTTACTGATTACAGCTCAAACTCCAAGAGGAAAAAAAAAGCCCAAATACTCCAAAATGTTATTTTAAAATAATGAGCCGAATTCCACTGTCAACACTGGAGTAGCTCTGTATTTACACTATTATTGCCAACATTGGAATCTGACCCAAAGTTTGTGAAATGAAAGGAAGTTTTCCCTTCATTAGTTTGGAAGTTGGCACACCAGCCATACGACTATCTGGATCAACACAGCTTACTTTTGGTGGTCCCAGTTTGTGTAGTCAGACTTAGTCAAGTCACCAGATTTTTTTTTTGAATCATTCCACACCAAACTGGACTCTACTTCAACACCTTCAGGACATATCGTCATGCAAAGGATCACAATTCAATTCTCTTATGTACTTAGACTAAAGAACTTGGTTAATCATCAGAAAATGACACAGCGCCCATCCATAGAATGGCCAAGTGGTTTTAGATTGTGTTTTGAAAGAAGTAGTGGTATCATGCAGCTTGTCGCTCTAAACTCCTGATATAGTATATTTCATCTTTTCCTTTTACGATCAAATTCCTTGAGTTCAATGATGATCATACTGGTGAAACATGAAATCATATACATTCTTAAAAGTTAGCAAAGTTATCCTGCTTTTCATACCAGTCCCTTTTGCACACTGGCTCTCTAGGGCAGTCTGTCCAGTTCAGAAAGAATTTAAAAAAAACAAAAACACACAATAACCTCTCACAGGTATAGGGTTTCTCAACAGTAAAGGAATGAGTGTTGCACCTGGTCAGTCCTGGACTAAACTCTCGTTCTTTGCCAGAATCATGTCCTAGGTTCAACAAAAGATCATTGTGAGGCCTTTGAACACCTTTAAATTCCAGCAGAGGTAATAAAAACTAATTACGGTCATTACATTTATCTCTTCAGGAAAATCCTTCTCTGTGCACATTAACTGATGGGATTTCAAAGATGAATGTTGATAAATAGATTAACACAGCTTCCCATCTCTCTTGAACATGCTGTAGGATTTTGTAAAAGTAATATCTTAAAAGGTATAGATTACTATATACCAATGTGTTTGAGTAGTACAGGGAGGGAGCCTTTATTACATTGATTATAAAGCACGGATTACATTAGCAATTTTCTACTGTATTCTTACAAACTCCCAAGAAAGTAAGGAGTAGGTGCACAATACACATTGTTTAGGAAAAATGTTGCACACATGCAGGTTTAACTTCCAAACCTTTCAACTACTGCTACAATCGATGAATTGTTAGGAAAAGTTCCAGCAACTGGTATTCACTTGGTCTCCAATAATTTTCACTTTAAAGTTTAACTAGAGATTTAACTACAAATAGTTTTTGGACCAATTCAACTAGATTGGTTTAAGAACTAATTTAGGTAAATCAATCCAATCTCCTAACACGGACATATATAATTTAAAAGTGTTTTTAGCCTTGCCGATGCAAGCACGTGTGGGAACACAGGAAGTTTTTTTATACGTCCAAACTGTAAGGTTAGGTAAGCACTTAAATTACTTAGTGAGATTGTGCAATCTCAGTTACTGGCAGTTTTTAAGAACAGGTTAGCCAAACACCTGTCACAGATGGTCTAGATAAATTTAGTCCTGCCTCAGTGCAGGAGACTGGACATTTCTATGATTCTAAGCTTCCAATCCTTTTTGTTGCCTTTTACTGACTTTTTTTAAAATTTCTGCTACACAGAGGCAGAGAGGAGCTCAGAAATTAGCACAATATTTTAAGAGACAAGGTATGTGAGGAAATATCTTTTATTGGACCAACTTCTGTTGGTGAGTGTGAGGGCCTATAACCCCCCACCCTTTTGTAGGAAGCTTTGTAATCCTCTATATAGGGGCTAATTTTTCCACTGCCTATAAGAGTTGCTGTCACTGTCATGGATATGCCATCGGGGTACTGGTTGAAAAGGGATACAAACAGTATGTCGGTGCCGGTCCCTGCCATTGATAAGGGCATCTGAATTCTAACATAATATAATATGGTAATAAGTAATGCTTCAGCTTTATTAGTTTATAGGTTCATATATTCAGGTCCTAGATTTTAGCTAAACTTAATAAAGGGCAAATAATTGTTAAGTAAAAGCCATGGTTTTAGTTCTCAAACAGACTTGCTTAGCAACATATCAGGCACTGGGTGTGGAGATACTAAATATGAGGAAATGGGGTATGAAACACTGACAAAAGAGGAACTAGAAGGGGGGACAAGGGGTCCCCTCGAGTTNCCCTAGAGGGAACACAGGAAGTTTTTTATATGTCCAAACTGTGCAATGCAAAGGGATTTTAAATTAGACCAATGAAATTGTACTACTAGTTTACAAACAGGCTGGAGTGTCGAAAAGTAATTCTTAAAATAAAACAGACTGCTTCTAAGGATGGGGTATGGGTGTGATTTCAAAATATGTTCCTTTGCTCTGTTACAAGAAGCCAGAATCATTTGCTGAAACGTTGGTGGCCATCCTTCAAAATGAAATGTTATCCTAGCATACATAGATCCAGAAGTGTATCATAAACAGGAAACTGAACAGAAACTAGATTTTCGCAGGCTGATTGTATTAAGTAAATTTAAAGACCTTTCAACCAGACGATTTACTGCATGAGTAAAAATAAATGAATTTGGAATTACACTTCCATCTGATAACACATTAGGGTAATCAAACCCATATGTGAACTCACTAATAGGAATGCTACAACAAAACATTAATGTCTCAGTTTAAAGGGTTATAAAGTGTGCCAATGAGACAGTGATGCAAAAACCACGTACATCAATATAAAGTCTTAATTCAGAGTGGTAGCTGCCCATTTCATCTCCTCCAAAATTCAGTATTTGAGTGAAGGATTCAGTGAGAACTTTAACTTTGAATAAAGTTGCGACAGTTGGAATATTCCAACTGTGTGTGTTTACCATTTTTCTGGACTCACTGCTGTATTAGGTTAAAAACCTTAAATATATCCTTACTCAATACGCTGAACTGAAATGGCTGCTCTTTCAAAAACACAGTTTCCAAGAAGCATTAGCCAGACCCACCTAAAGGTGCATTCACCTGATAGTGCAACTGGTTCTCCAGTAAACACTTCCAATGAAAGCTATAGAACGTTTTTTTTTTTAATCTAAGTTCAGAAAGTGTCTGAAATAGATACTACAAATGAGATTTGGGGGATTTTTGCACTCCCCAGAACAGAGGAGACTTTTTTAAAATGCCATAATGAGAATAAAGGTGTGTTACTGTGCAAATCTTTTGTATCAATTGTGAACCTTCCAAAATAGAGACTTATAACTGAATTGCTAACAAAGCCTTAAAATTAAAAACTGGATTCAAGACAATATCAAAAAGCCTCATTATAAAATGACACTATAAACATAAAAAAATAGTGATTTTTAATCAGTTAAGACATTTAAATCACATTTTTCTTGGCTTTTCTTTCAGTTTAGCAAGTTGGCGGCTGCAGTCGTACCCAGGATTAAGGTTGCCAAATCTTCTGATGTGCCTTTTTAGAAAAGTTAAATATTTAAAATGTTTTAAAATAACTCATTGTAAGTGGCACACAGAAAAATCAAAGACAATTAGAAATACTTAAGAACTCACGTTAGGCAATTTTCCTGTCAACAGCTTGAATAGTTAACACGTTAAATCAGAGATTTAATGCTGTTCAACAAAAATGCAAGTATTTTTTAGCAGTTTTTTTACAAACCTGAAAATGGAAGTTTAACCTGAAGATACCCTAGAATGAGTAGGTCTCTTTCTACTATGTTGAAATAGAATGCATTTTAGCTACTTCATGGACCTGCCTCACAAATTTACAAGTAGTAATAAAGAGCAATCATTTGGAACATACTAACTCAGTTAAGCAACTCTAAAAACTGTCAAACCTATTTACCTACCAATCACTGTGCATATACTATATCCTTGAACTGCACTTACAAGTTCTTAGCTAGCAACTTGAAAGATAAGTATACATGTAAAGACACTTAATAGGCAAAATATACTTAAAAACATCTGTCTGACAGAATTCACTACGTTAACTGTAAATGCTGCTATAGGGAACTTACTCTTATGTAGCCTTGAAGGTGAGCTTCAAAGCAAAATATATTTATGACAGAAATCTTGCTGTAAGTTTTAAAATCAAAGCATACCTGTCAAATGTCACACCCGAAGCACATTTGCCCCCAATGTCACTTTTACCCATGTCAACTGAAATGTCACTACATGGAATCAGAGATACAAACAATGAGTGAAGTTTCCCCTTCAGCTCCCTCTCCTCCCAGGTGCTAGAGATCACTCAAGAGATGCTGAACAAGAAGCTTCCACCCATCACTCTTTGATGGGGGTGGATAGGACTGCTGTATCCTGGTCCTGAACTGTTAACACATTTTCCCGCCCCCAGGAAATAGTCATGGTCTGAGGGAGAGAGCACGATAGGAGTTAATAAAGAAATTCAATGGGGAAGTGTGGAGAGGGAGACAGGATCATTGCAGGAAGAGGGCAAATTAAAAGCAGAAAAAAAGAATGAGCCAAGTGGTACCAAAGAAATAAGGATGAATGAAAAACAGGTATCTCTGTCTCAGAACAATAATGTAGGTTGTAAAGGAGGAAGGATGATCTTATAACTAATGACAACTCCTGGGTTCCATGCTTAGTGCTGCTACTGACTTACTAAGCAACACTATTACCTCTATCCTTCAGTTTGGCCATCTGTACAATGGAGATAATAGTGATCTTGGGATGGAAGTATCTGTACTTTTTTGCCTCTTTTGGTTGTGTAACGATCTGAAAGTCCAAACAAAGGTTTTCAGAAAGCAAAGATCTTATGGAGACTAGAGAATGAGTAAAATAAGGATATCAAAAAACTGAAAGCAAATATGAGAGGAAAAAGAATATTTTAAGGCGGCTTTAAAACTTTGGATTTTTTGCTCAATACTATACCTGATAAATACTTGGGAGAAAGGATGTCTCTGAAGATCAACCTCCCCAGTCTTTCACCTAATGCAAGACTCTGCACCATATATTTGAGAGCCTTTCCCTCCCCAAAATTCTCCAGCAAATCCAGAAAAGATAAGATTTGACATTGAAGATATTTCTAAGTGAATGGTAA
The DNA here is from genome assembly GCF_003597395.2 of Chelonoidis abingdonii. Classification (NCBI taxonomy): domain Eukaryota; kingdom Metazoa; phylum Chordata; order Testudines; family Testudinidae; genus Chelonoidis; species Chelonoidis abingdonii. The sequence continues at coordinate 137,666,991 of NC_133769.1, read as the reverse complement.
AAAAAAAAATTCTCCATTTGCCTTATTTAAAATATTTTAGACCACCTTGAACTTAGTTTCTGTTTTTGCTTGAAGTTCTCTTTTACAAGAGACATGCTGACATGGTATTCCACTGCAACACATCGAAACAATGCATGATTTGGCATGTACAGAGATTCACCCCAAAAGAACCTGTGTGTTCACTAGTAAAAGGTGTGTCCTTGAGTTCACTAGTATTTTACCTTGTGTTAAGACAAGGCAGCATGCAATTTTCAGGCAAATTAATTTGTCAGGTAGTCTAACTTGACCAGCTAATTTGTATGAAAACTACAAATTCCCTTGTCTTCACTATGATTTTACAAGTTAGTGAACTCAAGAACACACCTTTCCTCCTAGTACAGCCTTTGAGATAAGTGCTTGAACCCCAGCCTGCACAGTTTCACAGTACAGCCCCACAAAGACACCCATTCAAGTGATTTGTTGTATGTAGGCTTGGGGTAAAGTGACCCTCTTGTCACATAGTCCAGCTTGTCTGGCTGGCAAGACAGACTGGAATATCTCAGGGGACTGACTCCATGGAAAGACTGTTACAGTGCTTTAGGAGTTCATGCTTGTTAGTGGGTTGGGGAAATCTAATTATAGAACATACAACCAGTTTGGGGTTTCTACCCTGCTTTTTGACAGTCTGCCCTGAGGCTGGCACTCACGGTCTTGAGTCACTCCAGAACAATGCCATATTATTTCCCATTTAAACAGAGATCGTTTGGAACTTTCCATTCATTGGAATCACTATTCTTACTTGCATCAGTAACACCAGGAATAAAATTGTAATATTTGAAACACACTTAATGAAAGCCTCTAAAGAGCAGCCCCTCTAAAAGGGAAATGCATCAGAATCTGCATGTGTGATTAAGTTTAGTTACTGTTATCTACCTTATTCTCTCACTATTCCAAACAAAGTAGAAGTCTAATTTTAATATAGTTATCCCAGAATGGGATATCTATCCAATCTATCCCATTGGCAGGAACGGAAACTTCGGCCACTAGGAGCTGTGAGCAGGCCACCAGCCCTACGGACGGTCAATGTAAACAAACTGTCTCGCAGCCCGCCAGCAAATTACTCTGACAGGCTGCAGGTTGCCCACCACTGATCTAAATCACTGATCACCACATTCTCTTCACTTTTGATTTTAAGTATTTGAATCCAGGTTTCCAAGATGGATGGATTACTAATTCCAGATCCCTGTATACTACTTAATCCTTTGCTTTACATGCATACAGAACTACCTTTTAAAATTTATTTTAATGACAGGAATACCCTTTGCAAATTAAATTATTGATTAACAGGTGGACAATAAAAACCAAGTATAATGCATCATAATTAAGGCTATGTTTGTGTCATGGAATCTGAGTTCCAGAGACCTCCGTGATATTCTGTGCTTCAGCCCAGGGGCTCTGGGACTCCAGAGATGGCAGCCAGCGGGACCCTGGCAGGATTCCAGCAACAGGCAACAGCAGTGACAGGGCCCCCCCTGCAAGGTAGCAGCTACAGGTGACAGATTCTTGAGGGGGTCCTCCTGAGGGTTCCAACAACGGGCGACAGTTTCATGCCGGGGATGGGTGGGGGAAGAAGTAGGACACCTCAAGTGGGTGGCTGGGGGTGTCCCATTTTCTCTCTGGGAAATATGGTCACCCTGCAGCTCCCTGCTACCATGGAAGATGGCCCCCTCCCTGCAGCTTCCAGCTGCCATGGGCGAAGGGGGAACCCCACAGCTCCCAGCCACCCCAGTGGAAGGGGAAACCATGTAGCTGCAGCAGCAAAAGTCACAGGCAATAAACAAAAATTCACGGAAGCTGTGACCTGTCTGTGACTTTTACTAAAAATAACCATAACAAAATATTAGCCTTAATCATAAGACATTCAGCAGTCAAAATTAAATATTTTAGTTGTAATGTATACAGTGCACCAGTAAATATGCTGTATGATTTTGTAAAAGTAGTATCTTAAAGAAGTATAAATTACTATATACCAATGTGTTTGAGTAGTACAGGGAGGGAGCCTTTATTACATTGATTATAAAGCACGGATTACATTAGCAATTTTCTACTGTATTCTTACGAACTCCCAAGAAAGTAAGGAGTAGGTGCACAATACACATTGTTTAGGAAAAATGTTGCACACATGCAGGTTTAACTTCCAAACCTTTCAACTACTGCTACAATCGATGAATTGTTAGGAAAAGTTCCAGCAACTGGTATTCACTTGGTCTCCAATAATTTTCACTTTAAAGTTTAACTAGAGATTTAACTACAAATAGTTTTTGGACCAATTCAACTAGATTGGTTTAAGAACTAATTTAGGTAAATCAATCCAATCTCCTAACACGGACATATATAATTTAAAAGTGTTTTTAGCCTTGCCGATGCAAGCACGTGTGGGAACACAGGAAGTTTTTTTATACGTCCAAACTGTAAGGTTAGGTAAGCACTTAAATTACTTAGTGAGATTGTGCAATCTCAGTTACTGGCAGTTTTTAAGAACAGGTTAGCCAAACACCTGTCACAGATGGTCTAGATAAATTTAGTCCTGCCTCAGTGCAGGAGACTGGACATTTCTATGATTCTAAGCTTCCAATCCTTTTTGTTGCCTTTTACTGACTTTTTTTAAAATTTCTGCTACACAGAGGCAGAGAGGAGCTCAGAAATTAGCACAATATTTTAAGAGACAAGGTATGTGAGGAAATATCTTTTATTGGACCAACTTCTGTTGGTGAGTGTGAGGGCCTATAACCCCCCACCCTTTTGTAGGAAGCTTTGTAATCCTCTATATAGGGGCTAATTTTTCCACTGCCTATAAGAGTTGCTGTCACTGTCATGGATATGCCATCGGGGTACTGGTTGAAAAGGGATACAAACAGTATGTCGGTGCCGGTCCCTGCCATTGATAAGGGCATCTGAATTCTAACATAATATAATATGGTAATAAGTAATGCTTCAGCTTTATTAGTTTATAGGTTCATATATTCAGGTCCTAGATTTTAGCTAAACTTAATAAAGGGCAAATAATTGTTAAGTAAAAGCCATGGTTTTAGTTCTCAAACAGACTTGCTTAGCAACATATCAGGCACTGGGTGTGGAGATACTAAATATGAGGAAATGGGGTATGAAACACTGACAAAAGAGGAACTAGAAGGGGGGACAAGGGGTCCCCTCGAGTTCCAGCTTTGCTTTATGCAGTATATGCAATATAATAGATAATGCTTGCTTAAGGGAAACTCCAAGGAGGGGTTATCAAAATAACCAGCTCAATCACTGCCAGAACACGTGAAATATGTTCAACTAGCTTGCTGATATGCACTATTTTAATGACTTTTGCAATATGTATTTGCAATCAAGAGGTCATAAGACAGTTAATATAATTGCAAAGGAAACAATAACTGGAAATATCCCCAAACTGAACTTACAGTAAATAACCTGCTGATTTGCAAAATTGTATTACCAAAAATGGTAGTGTAATCAGTGTAATCTTTATGACGTTTTGCAGTTTTAACCTTTATAAGCTTGGTAAAATTTGTAAGGGACAGAGCGGCTTATCTCTTGCATGAAGTTATGCCGTCTCTCCCTGTGTGCATACTTGTAATCTTGTTATAACAATAAAGGTGCCTGAGGCAGTCTGATCCAAATCAACTGGGTGGTGGTCTTTTCCCCGACAGTGAGAGAGACATGCTTTTATTGGGGGCCCTAGACTACGTGGGTTAAACTAGACCGGGGTCGGCAACTTATGGTATGTGTGCGAAAGGTGGCATGTGAGCTGAGTTTTGATGACATGCAGCACGGGCTGAGCCACTCAGCCTGCCACCACTCTGGGGTTCCGGCTGCTGGCCCCTTGCCAGCTGGGGTTGCTGCCACAGCCCCACTCACCTTGCTCCCGGGTCACCAGCGCAGGATCCAGGCCTCTGGCCCTCCTCAGCCCTACCAGCCACTAGCTCCACTCACCTCAGCTGCCGATCTGGGGTTCCAGCCTTACTCAGCCTGCTTTCTGGTCTGGAGTCCCAAAGGGCCACCCCGGGCTCTACTCTTGGCCTTGGATCAGTGCTCTGCAGCCTCCGCGCTGTGGCCCACTGTCCCCAGCCTGGGACACTGAGGGTTGTACACGAGGCAAGAGGGGATGCAGCTCAGCACTCCCATCTTAAAATTGCTTATATCAGACCACACTGCGTTTGACCTTGTGCCTGCCTTCTATCGCCATTTTTTTTCCCCCCACTGAGAGTCGATGGGAACATTTGACAATATGGCAGCTCGTAAGAAAGCGAAGCTAGATGTCTGATCATTTCAGCCTGCTTGGACAGATGCATTTGGATATATTGAAAAGAAGGACCGTGCTATTTGTGCTTTCTGTTATGGAAGTGTTGTTTGTCACACATCAAGAGTTCAACAACATTTTGAAATGAAGCACAAGAAAACCTCTCTTGATGAAGCAGACAAGCCTGAAATCGATCAAAAAGGCAGTAGCAGTCTATGAGAAGCAAAGCAGTGTTTTTAAAAACTTAAGTGTAAGTAAAAATCAAGCGACAGAAGGAAGTTACAAGATTGCACAGTGCATTGCAAAAAATGGAAAGCTGTTTACAGATGGTGACTATATAAAAAGTTTTTCTCAGCAGTTTGGAGATTTTGTTCAATGGTTTGCCAAATGAAGATACAATCATATCTAGAATAAAAACTGCCCACCTCTGCCAGAACAGTTGAAAGATGCATACATGAAATGGCAGAAAACATTAAGGAAAAGCAGATGACTGAATTAAAAGACAACAGTGTTTAGCGTTGCAGTTGATGAGAGAGTGGATATAAACGACATTCCACATTTGGCAGCTGTTGCAAGATATCGTGCTTCTGATGAAAACCAAGAGGAACTTTGTTGCCTAAAACCCCTGCATGGCACAACAAAGGGGGAAGATATACTGGAAAGTTTTGTAAGCCATTTTGAAGAATGAGGAGTTGACAAAATATTTTGTGTGACAACAGATGGTGCTCCTGTCATGGTCGGAAAACAGAAGGGATTTGTACAGTTACTTGAAGATCAAATTGGCCGCCCGACAGTCAAATTTCACTATCATCCATCAAGAAAACTTGTGTGCTAAAAATTTCTAATTCAGAGCCTAATAATGTGATGAATACAGTGGTGCGAATTTCCTTGTTGCTCGATCTGCTTTGACTCTCAATTTCAAGCACTGCTAGAAGAGATGGACAGTGCTTAGAACGACATCCCACTTCACAGCAACATTCAGTGCCTAAATTGTGGCAAGGTTTTGGTGCGTTCTGTAAACTTTTGTTGTTGTTTTTTTTTTGTCTTTTTTGTTGAAAAAGAGAACAAAACTACCTCAAACTGGATGATAACAAATGGCTGTGTAAGCTCATGTTTCTAACTGACATCACCATTCACCTAAACGAACCCAACTTTTGTCTCCAGGGTGCAGGGCAAACGGTTCTGGATCTTTATAAAGCCTAGAAAGCATTTGTTGTAAAACTAACAGTTTTTTCCAGGGATATTCAAAACTTCTACTTTCTGCTACTTCCAACTCATAAAAGAGCTATCAACACATTGCACTGTCAATATCGATGAGATTCAAAAGTATATGAAAGAACTGCAATTAGAATTTTTTTGACCGATTTCAAGGTTTCCAGTGATTTGGCCCAATGCTTTCTTTCCTAATTAAACCTGAAAAGTTCAACAAAAGCAACTTGGATTTGTCTGTATTTCAGTGGATGGGTGCTAACGATTTCGAAATGAAACTCATTTAGTTAAAAAGCTCAGAATTGTGGACATCAACGTTTGTGGATCCGCGGAGCATACTTGAAGCTACCGAGATAGATCATGTGGCCTCTATTCTGACCTGCTGGACATCCCTGCCCGTTAAATTTAACTGTTTGAAGAAAACTGCGTTTGCAATGCTTTCAGCATTTGGATCCATATACCTGTGTGAACAGGTATTATCACACATGAAATCTGTCCTCTGGAGCCAGTTAACAACTGATCACTCAGAAGCCTGTGTGCAGCTTAAAGTATCCAAGTACATGCCAGACATTGGAAAACTCAGCAAGGAAAAGCAAGGGCAAGGATCACATAAGATCTGCATTAATTTTAAATAAAGCTTCTAAAACATTTGGAAAACCTTGTTTACTTTACATATAACAGTAGTTTGGTTATATATTATAGATTTATAGAGAGTCTGTAGCGAGGGGGCCTCACTCCCCTGTGCTCCTGAAGGGAATAGGCCAGAAAAGGCTCAGCTACGGATGGAGGCCCAGCCGCCTGTCCCCACCCCCCAGAAGTCAAGGGGCGGGACAGGAAGCCCAAGGCCACCGCCGCCTGTTCCCGCCCCCCGGAAGCCAAGGGGCGGGACACGAAGTACAAAAGCCCGGCCCCAGCGCTCAGTCAGGAGAAGGCTGCCGGAGAAGGCAGACGCTGGGGTCCGAGCCCTCGCTGGGCCCGGCCTACCCCGTGCCTAGTATCCGGAGGGGTACTGGCCCGACCTCCCCTGGGGCCAGTACCCAGAGGAGCTGACTGAGCTTCCCGACGTTCGGCCTGTGGAGGAGCTGTCCGGACCTCCCGACGCCGGTACCCCGAGGAGTGGACTGGACCTCTGGACGCCGGCTACCCTGAGGAACCCATGGTTTGGGACCCCCCGGACAACGCTGACAGAGGGCAGGTACCTAGTGAGGGGGAGGTTGGAAGCGGTCCGGGGGCAGCCGACTCCCGTCAGGCTGCAGACTCACCTAAGCCAATGTCGGTGTGTTTCGGTCAGGATCCCCCACCGACCGTCAGCGGCGTTGACTGCTGCTAGGGCCCCGGGCCAGAACGCAGTGGAGTGGGAGGGCCTGCGTTCCCCCTGCCACTCCTTCAAGGGTGGCAGACTCCCCCTCCTCTGGCCTGAGTGAGCTTAGACTGTGTATTGCCCCGCCCTGCCCAAGGGCCTGGGCTTATATACTGTTGCCTTATTCGCTCAGCCCCTGCTGAAAGGCCTGACTGCTGAACTGCTTACGGTCCCGCCCTGACCCAGGGCCGGGAGCATCTAGAGACCAGTCGTTGGCCCAGCCCTGCAACCGAGGGCCTGAGCCACTTACTAACTGTTGTTGGTTCGCTCAGCCCCGCAGCGAGGGACAGGCCCCAAGCCGACGGAGTGCGGTGAGCCGGTGTGGCTCCCCTCCGCCCTCAAGGAGGGTTGAGCCCCGGTTCTGCACGGTTACAGAGTCCTTCTAAAAAACGTTAAAATGTATTACTGGCACGCGAAGCCTTAAATTAGAGTGTATGAATGAAGACTTGGCACACCACTTCTGAAAGGTTGCCGACCCCTGAACTAGACAATCACTAGATTAGAATGAACTCACACAGGAAAAAGACAAAAGACAAACACCACATCACCAGTGGCTGAACACTTTTCACAAAGCAATCACTTCATATCTGATCTATCAGTCCCCATCCTCAAAGGAAACCTGGACAACAACACTTTCAAAAGATGAGCCTGGAAGCTTAAATTCATAACTTTGTTACACACTAAAAATCATGGTCTTAAAAAAGAATGGATTTATGCCTTATTACAATAATCTGTAAAACACTAACCCTCTCCCGCACCTTTGTTCTATGACTACGGGGTGTTAATAGGCCACTTTACCTTGAATGATTCCTCAGAGTATGTGCTAACTATCTATTCGATTTTTAGCTGTGACATTTAGTACCTTTTCCAGACCTGACAAAGTCCTCTGTATAACTTGAAAGCTTGTCTCTCTCATCAACAGCAGTCAGTTCAATAAAATATTATCTCATCCACCTTGTCTCTCTAATATCCCAGGACCAACAGGGCTATACAACTGCTGCATACTAAACAAGTCAACTAATTTTTCCAGGTCACTGTTCCTTCTCTTTTCCAGATCATTAATATTAAGAGAGATCCTTACAACATTACTCATTAACCTCATTTCATCTTGAAAATTGATTTTTTATTTCTACTTTGTTTCCTCTCCATTTCCAACCCACAATATAAGTTTAAATCTCAATGATTATTCCTACGTAAATGAGAAAGATCGGTTTATGCCTCCTTTAACCACTTGATGGCAGCAAACTACCATTCTTTTGACACTAAAAAAATTTTCTTCATGCTATTATACTTGCATCCATCTAAAATTAATACAAGGACTATTACATGCCTATTATAATTACTGCTTTGTATACCGCTATCAACAGTAAGACAGAGACACTTCATTTAAGTTCTCGCAATGCTGCCCTTTTTGTTTGGCAACGCAGACCATGGCCACCACAGGCTCTTTCCTGGGGACAATCTGCAAAGCCAAGACACAAGGAACAGAGTCTAGACCATCCAAAGTGGGAACAGAACAAGACTATAGTAAACTATCTCCCCACCAACCCAAACATTACAGCATCAAATAGAGAGTACAGTAGAACAAAGCATAGGGTCATTCAGGCATTGGTTAGAAAATTACAGTTCATATGGATAGCAAACTGCCTATTCAGACAGCTACTACATGGTGTGTAAAAACTAATAATGTACAAGTGTTAACTTAATTACCGATTAAGATGAAAAAGCTGCAAAATATAATGTTAAGCATTACTATACATTTTCAAAATATTGTAATCAATGTTTTAAAGTTTGTATGTTGGAAATTGTCACCAAAATGTCATCACTTTTGGTGACAAAACATGAAAGCCTGCCTTCCTGAAACTCCTGTGCATAGGCTTATATGGCAGAAAGTTTGCTATGGAAACGTAAAGTGTAACGCATCTACCTTTAAATCTCACCACAGTGTATGACTATCAGCATAACAATAATATCAAAGCTGACCAATTAAGATAACCTCAGATTTTCCAAGGTCATTGATGTAACGAAGAAGTTCACTGTTTGGGAGTATTGTCTCCTGGTTTTTGTTTGTTCTGTGGGCAGCACTGCAGAGCCCGTCAAGGCTGTTTGTGGGGGGATCTTACTTGTGCATTTTCAAATTTCATCATGTTTTATTTTTTAAATGCACACTTAGCTTTCAGTTTCCTGGCTAACATCGAGGCCTTTGAGAAAAGCAGTTTTCATCTGAAGAGGGACTGTATAGAAAAAAAGCAAAAAAACAAAAAACAACTCACTGTGAGACTCCAATGTTGTCTCAATGTCTCCATATCAAATTGGATAATTTTTTTTTTTGTCAGGATTGCAAACAACCTGGAATCTAAAAAGTTAATATGGGCATCTGCCTTCTTATGCATCTTCATTAGCACTAGAGAGGCTGTAGACAAATTAAGTTCTGTATTAGAGCTATGCAACCCACTAGCCCGCCTACAATTTGCACAGGCGTGACCAAGGACATCATAATTTAGAGAATTACTGGTGAAGCTGCATGAGGGGAAAAAAAAAATCCAAGTTGGTTTCAAGATTGCATGTTTAGTATGCCGGGCTGGCAGTTCGATTTGTGAATTGAGGAAGTTTGATATAGTGGATGTCAAACTCCTCTATGTTGTATGCAGTGTAGATGTAGCCATGTTGGTCCCAAGTCCTGTGGCCTGAAGAAGAGTTCTGTGTGGTATGAAAGCTTGCATCTCTCACCATCACAAGTTGGTCCAATCAAAGATTACCTCACTTAGTCTTTCAAAAATCCTCTGTGGCAGACAATCACTTTATTGGGTATAACTATATTAAGTAATGCTACAAATATCAATTAACTGCACTTTAATTAAAAAAAATATAAAATTGCACAGTGACATGATCTAGTGAAGTTTGCTCTGCTCTTCCTTGTGTGGTTATTTCCCTCCCACCCGCCATTTCTGTCCCCAACACCATACTGCCTTGCAAATTAATCACATTTATTATCAGCCCACTGATGTGCTGCCAATATTTTAAACAGGTTCCCACCGAAATTTTTTTACTTAGCCTGTGATTAGAGGATGGATGAAGGATTAGAGGATTTCCTACTTTGTTTTCCCATTTAAACAAATGGATTTTAAAAAAACCGTAACCAAGCAACACAGCTGGAAAATGAACATAAATGAAATATGATGGAAATGCTTATACTTTATTAAAGAGAAATCTATCAAATGTATAGATTTGGGAGGGATAGCTCAGCGGTTTGAGCACTGGCTTGCTAAACCCAGAGTTGTGAGTTCAATCCTTGAGGGGCCACTTACGGATCTGGGGCAAAAATCAGCACTTGGTCCTGCTAGTGAAGGCAGGGGCTGGACCTGATGACCTTTCGAGTGCCCTTCCAGTTCTAGGAGATAGATATATCTCCAATTATTATTCTATACTATTATTAAGAGAGTAAGAAGTGTTAAACGTCAGTAATTTGAAAAGGGATGGGGATGATATTTTTCAATAGGATATAATTTTCAAAAGTACCAAAGGGACTTAGGAGCTTAAATCCCATAGACTTTCAATGAGATAGAATTATGTACGTAGGACCCTCTTTTGAAAACTGTACCCAAAGACTTTAGGGTGTCCAGGCATATCTTCCTCCATATCTAACATGTCGGGCAATCAGGTACATTCCAAAGAGAACCAGAGCCCTTCTGATTAAGAAGTCTTCTTATGCCATGGATGGGTTAGCATTATACTGTGTTGAAATGAATGCCAGACACAGGGAAATCATCCTAGTTCTCCCCTCAAAATGGTTGTGGAAACTTAAACTTCACACTTTGCCACATTTACCCCATACTTACAGATTCTCCAAGGGAAACATACATTTTGGTAAACTTGGAACTCAATCCTGGAAAAAGTGCTGAGTGTCTTCAACTTCCATAGGAGTTTGCATGATCAAACTATTTCTGGGATCAGCATGTGGGAAGTCACTTCCAACTATGCCTGCGTAGTGGCTTCAAGTAAAACCATAAAATGTGTTAGAAGTGTTTCTACACCTTCTTTGTAGGCCTTCTGTGATCTCACCCATTCACATGGTTCCAACTACCCACCACCTTTACACCAGTGACTCACAAATCTACTTCTTGCACTCCTGACTTGTTTCCATGTGTATAATTCCTCATCTCAGCCCGTCTCTCCAGCCCCTCTTTCTAAATATTTCATTGACAAAAACTTAACACAGCAGAATTAATTCCTGATCTTTCCTCTCAAGGTGTCATCTTCACCCCATTCTTAGTCACTGTTGAAACCACAACAATCATCTTGTCATTCATTCAGGCTCAATTTAGGTGGTAGTCAGACTTCTTCCACTCCCTTGCCCCTCACGTCCCGCCATAGTTTCTTCCTCCACAGCATTTCCAAAATCTGACCTTCGCACACTCACCAGTATTAAACGACTACCCAGCCACTGCTTTATTTCTCATCTGAAGTACTGCAGCCTCAAATTGCCTATCTACTGTTAATTCAAAAAAGTACCTACTAAGATCATTTTCCTTTCACATTATTTTGACCACATCAATAACACACTCTGAATTTCTCCACTGGCTTCACTGCATCAAGCAGAGTATTCTTGTGCTCACTCTTCAAGCACTTCCCAATTCTGACTCTTCCTGACTGTTCATCTCAATAGATCAACCCCACTCCACTCACTCATACTGGTCTCATCTGAGTATTTATCAGCTGCTCCCACAATTTACTCCATGCCTTCAATGCTGCCTGTTATACACAGAACACACACACTGAATTAATCCACACAAACATTCCTACCTCCAAAGATTGACACCAAACCAGTCAATCAGGGATGGCTGATATTTGTTTCTAATTAGACAAAAATAAGCCCTGTAAACAGACACACAAAGAAACTTCATATTAAACAATATCTTATCTATGCAATTGTTACTTTATTGGTTACTCCTGCCCTCTTCTTTCCTTCTCATTTAGTTTGTCACTGACTTGTTGCACATATAGACTGAACACACCAGAGCAGCAACTGTCAGTGGTTATTTTTACAGTATCCAGCACAATGGAGACCCAGTTCTGATTGGACCCTTCAAGTGCTACTGGAATATCGATATCTATAAAATCAGAGTTCCACTACTAGAGAACCTGGTCCTTGGACTGAAGCCTCAGTTAGAAAGGAAGAAATGCTCCTCAAGACCAAACTTGGACCTGGAAGGCAATCTTTGGGGAAAAAAGTACATGAGTTTTCTGCGAAGAGTGATCCACAGGGGATTTTTTCCAAAAACCAACCAACCCAGAATTAAGTATGTATGTGTTACTTGGGAACAAAGTTATATCAGTACTTTACTACTCCTGCATCACTTTATACAGGTCAATAGTATGCAATTTACCAAGCATTGGACAATCCACATAGAAACTGGCAATTCCCAACTCTGAGAAAAGGTTTAATTAGGAGATACTATAGTGAGACCTCATATTATTATGTAATTATTTTGACAAATTACTTCCTAATACTAGTACATATGCTGTGGTGCGTCAAACAATTAAAGCCAAGTTACACTTAAAACATAACTACACTTTCTGACCTATATACAGCCCTTGGTTTTCATATCCTGTTTGTTCTCATATGTGCTAATTTGCAAGTTTCAGTACTTCAAAACAGTTCTTCCAGTCATTAGTACAAATTAGAGAAGATCTACAATAACTACAACAGCAAGTACTGCATTGGGTCTTTAGGTCTCGCATCACAACCTGCAACACAAGCAGTAACAGTCAACACGGAAAGGAAAGGCTGGCCTCATTTTCTTATTGCATTCCACCAAGCACACTCATGCAAGCATGCAATGTGGCACCACTCTGTTGGCAAGGTGACCAAATCTCGAGATTACTTTTGTCTAATGTTAATGTCTATAGTTAGGACTAATCCCCCCCAATATTTAAAGTTCACACAGATTAAAACAGATCACAGCTTGTTTGCTTACGGTTAACAAAATGCATCAAAACTATCTTTCAGCAGGTCTATTAAAAGAGATTACCACTGATCATGGAAAAAAAATCAATTATGTCACAGCAGACCATCAATTTTTCATGGAAATCAAAGACAATTACAACTGATTGACTAATTCATCAAATATTAACATGGAAGTTGAAAGGTAATAAAAGGGTAAGAGACTTGTGTGTATTCAATACACAGCAAGCACTCACATGGCAATATCGTATGGCCTGGACTTCTATCACTAAGTAATGCTAGAGCAAAGGACAGATGTGTTGTTTGCCTGGAATTCATAAAAAAGGAACAGTGTTTAGCCTTTGTCGTCACTGTTCTACTACTGGAAACTTTGATCTGTCATTTGAGTTCAAGATTTGTGTTACTGGTAAAGAGAAAATACCTATGTTGGTAGCATACCACTGAAAAGTAAAAGCTTATGAAACTTATTCTTTAAAACATAAATTCATAAACCAAATTTAATAGCATGTTGTCTATAATTACATCATACACATCCTTCAAGGCAGTCTGATCAAATGAAAATCCCTCACTGAATGTGTTATTACATATTTAAGTAATTATAATGACTGAAGGCAGAAATTAGACTTTTAAAGAATGTTGATAATGGGGACTTATACGACTAGAAAGTCAACAAAAAATAGTATTATGAAGGGAAACTAAGGGTCTTCTCATACAAAGGCAAGACTAAAAATACAATCCAATTTAACTCCACTCTGACTAAGGGCAGGTCTTCGCTATCCGCTGGATTGGCGGGTAGAGATCGATCTATCGGTGATTGATTTATTGTGTCTCGTCTAGACATGGATAAAAATCGATCCCCGAACACGCTCCTCGTTGACTCCAGCTCGCGAGAGGCGGAAGCAGAGTCGCGGGGGAGCGGCAGCAGTTGACTCACCATTGTCCTCATGGCCAGGTAAGTCAACCTAAGGTACGCTGACTTCAGCTACACTATTCGCATAGCTGAAGTTGCGTATCTTAGGTTGACCCCCCGCTCCCGCAGTGTAGACCAGGCCTAAGTACTGCAAGGTTCACAGAGAAGTACATAAAAGCTGGGTAACAAATGCAATGACACCAAGGCACAACTAAGATGATTGAGAGAGAGTGGGAAGGAAGTACCCAACTTATTTTCAGCCTAATATAATTAGTCAGATGGTTAATGTTAACTGAATGTACTATTTTTTTTAATCAAGATTTTGAGAACTACCAGTCTGCTACATTTTACAGACTCTGAAAAAATACTATACTTGTAAACACACCTGCTCAAATACTGTGTGAAAACATGATTGCTGAACAAATGCCAAATGTAGTGGCAGCGGCGGCTAAATGTCATATTTGTCAATTACTTCCCCTGAAACAAATAGAAGCTATCCAAAATGCAAGTATTAGTTTTCAACGTGCCTTTTTCTGGCAGGTATGTTATATTGCTTTTATTACTCTACATAATATAATAGATTCCTTTTAAAAATGCATTTTAATATTTGTAATCAATAGGAATGACTAGAAGTCATGGGAGAAATGGATATACTAAGTATTAACAGGCCAGTTGAGGGATATATTTTGATAGAGGAAAGAGTATGGATTGAAAAGTTGTCTTATGTCCACTTGATGACCTATATGAAACACTTATTTATTTTATTTCCTAATGTACAAGTGTTCTTGTAACACACCACAACTGATGCTCCTATGGACAGCCTCAGCAATTGGGCAGTGGGGTGGGTGGAGCCGACCAAAAAAAAAAAAAAAAAAAGGGAGAGACCCCGAACTGGAATAAATGCAAAAATTATTGTCCCTCTACCCACCATAGGAGAATATTTCACTCACCACAAGGTCACTCCTTTTGTGAAACTTACTAGGCACAGACCTGTTTTTAATTAAGTTGTACACATCAAAACACATCTTTTTTAAATATAAAATATTCCCTAAAGGGAAAAAAGCATATTTTAAGACAAGTGTAAGATTCAAATAATCTGTGACATCTTTAAAGTAACTTCATTCATTGCTTAAAAACAAATTTGATTTTATCACTTGAATATTTAACTAATTAACTTGTAGTTTTTAAACACAAGTCTGTCAAATTATTTTGTTCCTGCTTCTCTGTATTTTGCTTTGGGTTAAGATAATCAGGTATAAAACCACATTTTAAAAAAACAAACATTTTAAACTGATTTCTTATCTAATTTTCAGTGTGTGCATTTAATAGCCAGTTGAAATCTTTTGGAAAGCTGTTTCATTTCCGTTTAGCTTTTTAATACTACATCAAGATAAATGCAATCAAAATTATTCCTAATTCCTGTCAGAAGAAAGGAATTTATTTCTAAGACCTCCTGTGGGGTGACATTTATTGTGGGCATATGAATAAAATAGTGGCATCCTGGCAAAGTATTAGAAATGCTTTCTGTCATTCACGTTGGACAGAACAGGGCTGTAATGCTTTTTGTAAATCTTCCAAGCATGCTGAAGCTGCAGAACCATTCCACCCACCACACAAGTCAGGATTTTTACCTAAATGTGGTCCGTGGTAAAGCATTATCTTTTCTGAATTAAAAGCACTGTTTATTTTGTTAGATACATTCATTTGCTTACCCACGATTCATGGTACAAAACTGTGAGGAGGTAGATTCCATAGTCATAGTTCTGTCTCCTTAATGGACACCTGAAATTTAAAAACAAAGGGTGCATTTTGAAATAGTCGCTATTCTGTTTTTGGAAATTAAGAATACATAGCTAAGACGTTTGTTTGTTTGTTAATCTGTGTCCTCAGACTCTAGGAAGATTTTGTATCACTTCAGTTCCTCATCAATTGCCCATTGTATAAACAAAATTTAATTCAGAAATGTACAGATTTTCAGGCTTTTAGCGTGATGTCAAGGAAATAGTTCCCTCAGTGACTGATCTGCATCTGCTTATTGGGAGAAAATTATGACAATAAACTAGAACCGATGAGGTACATTCAGCAACCATTCAAGTCTCTGGACACTCTTGGCCAGAGCCAGTCTTCAATGAAATTCTGCTTTCAGCAAGCACAGGTAAGTGTAGACAGCATGAGATTCTGGCACTGAGAAAAGTACACTGTTCAGTTAGCGAGTGAAGAAAAAACTAATAAAACTTTAAATAAAACATTAGCTTCTAATGTAAGAAAACTTAGATCAACTTAATACCAAAGTTAGAGAAAGAAGCTCTCAAGCGTAAGTAGCCAGAAAGGGAAGGATACAGGCACAGACTATGTTGTGAATTTTTTTGCCTCATGGCCAAGTGCTTTAGGTATGCATCAGGCACAAACAGGTTGTGGATCTCAGAACACAAGTAATGCACCTTGAAACCAGAGGTGCTGATCTGAAGGTCCAGAGGGAGACTTAATTACTTCCAGAAATAACATAAGGACACTAGGACAGGCTGGTGTTGAGGAAGCTGGTGTTAAACACACTGTATTAAGTCATTTCCTGGGCTTAGGCAGGGCCAGTACAGCACCTCTTCTGCTCCAAGCTCTCAAGTAGTCCCACAGTTCAACAAAGTAGGCAGTGCAGCAGCCAGTGACTCTTTCCTTCTCCCTCCATAAGGCAGGAGGTGGTGTCAGCAGGGGAGGTAGTACCCCTCCTACCCTATTTTTCCAGTGTTGGCAGTAACTTCTAGGTATAGTTAGGTCCAACCTCTATAAAAGTTTGAATGGAAAGGGAAATACAAATGGTATCCATAAAAATCTTAATTCCCAAGCCTAAAAATGTAAAATGTACTAATAAGTTTATACTACCAGCCTCTGGATCAGGAAAGATATTGCATGTGCAATATTGAGAGAGATCCTAGAGACAACTAAAATTTAATAAACTAGTAATAATGCTTGTTTCAAGTACCCACTTCCAGAAAGTGTACCAGTATCATACCAGACAAGGTTTAGAGAAGCTATTTCTCAATGTCTTCAGATAACTGCTTTTTTGGAAAAGCTACATCTATGGCATACAAGAGTAGCAGCTATGCCAGATTTAGTCTGGAGTAAAACACGGGAGCAAAGTAATTATAGACGATGCACTAAGTAACAGTGGGAGTAGATTTAAAATAGGAGGCTACCTGAAAAGACTCTACATTAAAAAGTGAGGAAGTTAAAATCCTTTCACTCAGCAAGGGAATTACTTAAGTATTCCCTATAAGAACCACAGGAGATATGTATAGGGGGGCATGCCCCCTAAGTTCCCTAAAAAAAGAAGCAGGAAAGAAAAAAAATCAGACTACAACTAAATGGCAAAGGACAGGTATCCTTCAAAAACTGAAATCCAGCTAAAGTGAAGCCAATAAAAAGGAACCAGCTATGGCAGGAAAAAATGTAAGATGGGCAAGAGGGAATTTTGGAAGAAAATAACTAAAGGAAAAAAGAGAGCCAAGAATTTTTGTAAGTATTAGAAACAGGATGCCTACAAGAGAATTGTGGGGATACCAGGGAGCAAGGGGGCTAACTGATGACAAAGGGATTTCAGAGAAATGAAAATTTCTTCATTACCAAGGACACTGTAGTCAGCTTGTTCTTTTCACGTAACAAAGATGAGTCTTTGTCAGAGACTAAGTGTGGAGTATGTCTTCACAGTTAATTGGCAACTGGATCTGGGCACCTGGTAGCCTTGCCTGGGTATAACACTCCCAACAGTGAAAGTCCTACTTGCATAACTGTGTTTTCTGTTTCTGCAGTCACCCACGATTCTGTGTGCTAAGCCAGCCTAGGATTCTTTCTCTGTCAATTGCAGAAGAACTTGTCTGTTCTTTGGGGGAATTGTGGGACACACACTGAGGACTGTCAGCACTCGACTGACTACCCGTATCCTCACTTCAAAACAGACAGGCGACAATGACCTGCGTTAAACTGGAGCCTGGGCTCTAACCTTTACTCATAACGGGTTAAGCTAGCCTGGGCTTAAAGTACCTGCAAAGCCAGGTCACAGGTTTTTAAACCTGGGCAGGATTTCTTCTGTCAGGATGGCTGTGGAACACAATCTGTTCTTTTTGTGCATCTGGAGTCATGTCTGCTAATTGTTGCTGCTTTTAATTTCCAGTAACCTTGTAGAGCAGACAGAATTAAGATTGAGGGTGTTGGTTTCTATGCCTTCTGTATTAACAGAACAGTTCATCAAGTTAAAGCAGCAAGACCTGTGCAAATTCATTAAAAACCACGGGGTTACACAGGTATAATTGACTCAGATGTCCCACAGAAACTTATTATTGGTGATGCTCAACACAGAGAACTCTTTTTGACTTTCAGAACCAGATACTTGGACAGCCAAAGCATGAAAAACTTCATAACCACAGCATGTTAGCAATGGTCACAAAGGTTAAGTCTACAATCTACAGTTTAAATTAGCTTAAATTGGATTTAAACACTTGCCAAGCATTGTCCCTACTCTGCAACACTGAATTTAACTTCTCACTATTTACAGAGTGAATATTTCTTCAAAGAACATAAACCTTGTTTACATCATTACTTTCATAATAGCTGCAGAAGCCTTCAATCCCTCTATTTGTGCCCAGGGCTTGCTTTTAGTTTAGTGTAATTAAAAAATATCCAGCCTCCAAATGGGAGTTGAGCCAAACCACTCTGTCACCAAGTGAAGCTTGCTTCTATCATCACCTAAGCAGCTTTGAGAACATAAAAAATCTTGCTTCACAGGATCTTTAACTGGGGATTTTTGCAGTAACAGTTTGACTCTTAGTTATTTCTTAAAAGTAAGACTGAGCACAAAGAGAACCGCACTGAAGGCAAAACTAAGCATCAGGAAAGCAACCTAAACTTTTTAAAAAGCTATATTAAACAAATGTATGTCTTGTGATACATCAACATAACAGATTTCTCTCCTTCCTCAAGAACATAATCAGCACTGAGTATTGTTTTCCATTCCTGCACCTGGAGCTTCTTTACAGCCCCCTGGTGGAAGATGTTTTCATAAAAACAAATAACTTTGATCAAAGCATTTCTATCAACTGGCTGCAACCACTAAAACTTAAAGGACATAATAGTTACACAAAATAACCTAGAAAGCATGAGCCAAAGAATGTACTAACAACAGTACTGAGAATGAAATGGGAAATAAAATTAGGAATCACTGTTGTCACCACATAGAAATATTTGGATGACAACCCTCAAAACGTTTGGACAAAGTCTGGGATATACACATTAACCAGGTACTGAAGTCGTGCATCTAACTAGTGTTCCAAATGAAATACACAAAAGGTGTTCCTGATTAATTCTGAATTTATCATAATTTGCTTCATATTTCTGAACACAGCTAAGTTGTACTTTTATTTTCAATTAACCTGAGACTGACAAAGAAGGGCTTTGAAATTCAGTTTAATTACAGGTTGTAGCAGAAAGGCTCAAGAAATATTAAAAGCTTTTTTATTCCTCAAGCAAAAGTAAATACTTGTGCTATGTACTTTGCTGAGGCCATGACATTTGTCTGACGCTTTTCTGAACACCGCAAGCCATTTGGAAAGGATAGTTAATGAATTTTTAATTTGAAGCTGCCAGATTATTGGAAAAATAAATTACTTCTGCAGGTGAAATGAGATGTATCATTATTTACTATAATTTACAATTCTGATGAGAACTTCCGAAAGGCTAGTATCTAAAATTCATAATTGATAACCATGATTAGAGAGCTTAGTGTCAGCATCCAAGCTAGAAAGCTGTTGATGATACATTGAAACGCTATGTATGTTATAACTGAATACTGAACAAGATGCATCATTCTTAATCAGTGAAAAAGACAGTTACTTATCTGTACTGTAACTGTTCTTTAAGATGTGGGCGCAGACATGTATTCCATTCAGGTGTGCACATGGCCCAGTGCACCAAAGTCAGAGAACACTGTGTAGCAGTACCCGCACAGGTGGTGCTCATAACCACTGCCCTTTTAGGCCCTCGCCAAGCTATTTAAGGGCAACACAACCCTGACCTCTCAGTTCTCCTTCATACCAAACATCAATAATTGATACTTCAATGGAGAGGGGATGAAGGGTAGGTTGTGAAATAAACATCTGCATCCACATCTTGACGAATAATGTGACAGGACAGGTAAATAACCATCTTTTCTTCAAGTGATTGCACACATGCACCCTACTCAGGTGACTCAAAAAGCAGTATCAAGAGGAGATGGGGCTTGAAGTCTACTTTAAAGAGCAACTGCAGGAATGCCTTCCCAAAACTCAAATCTGATTTGGACACACATGTCATAGCATAATGTTTGGTAGAAGTAGGTATGGAAGACCAAGTAGCAATCCTGCAAACATTAATAAAGAAACATCAGTAAGAAATGCAATTTTGGCCAAGCTGGTGTGATGAGAATCAATCTGATGATCCATCTTCATCTCAGGAATGACTGGAATCGGGGGAAAGCATACATCAGGACTGATCCACCATTTAGATTAAATGAATCACTCAGGGAACATTGACTGATACCTGCTCAGGACCCACACTGCTTGTTGTCCATCTTTGCATCTGTTTGCAATGAAGGACCTCTGCACACTGTTCTTCAGAGAACACTCATGATTCTAAGAGAAATTCCTGCCAAGACAATTGGTCAAGTAATTCTGGGCCCCTGGTAAATGAGGAACTGCGGGAGTGATGTTATCTTCGGTGCAGAGCTGCCAGAGCTTTGTCAAGACACGATGAAGCTGACTGGAGTGAGCTCCCCCTTGCTTCTTCACATAACACATTGTGGTGGTGGTGAGTACATGAACTGCTACAGCCTTGAGCTGTGCTCAAAATACCTTGCAGGCATTGTAAATGACTCAAAGCACCAGGATGTCGATATGAAGAGATGCTTCCTGCTCCATCCTCCAACCTTGTACCTCCAATTCCCCCAGATGTGTTCCCCAATCTATTGTGGAAGCACTAGTAATTATGGTCCTGTCCGGGGCGGTGGGGGCGAGCGAAGGCAACAGCCTGGCATCCACTGCTCTGAACTAACCATCACTGGAAACAATCCAGACCTTCTGGAGGCACTCAAACTTGACAGTCCAATACTTGACAATTTGGGTGACAGATCAACTTCAACCACACCTGAAGATGACAAAGGTGCAATCTTGCATGCAGGTCCAAATAAAGGTTTGGCTATATGACCAAACAGCTTCAGAAGCACTCAGATTGGAATAGAAGCATGAGAGCAGACACACAGACAGGTGACTAATTGCCTGGAATCATTCATTTGGCAAAAATGAGCTCAAGTTTGTAGAATCAAAGAGGATCCCAATGAGCTTGATTTTTTGAGGTGGTATTAATGTCAACATTTTCTTGTTCCACATCAAACCCAGACTATCAAAAAAGGCTTAGTGTGAACTGAACATGTGAGAGGACTTGTTCTCTTGACTTGCCCCTCACCATGCAATTGTTCAAATACGGGAAGACATGAATTCCTCTTTTTCTGAGGTATGTTGTCACTACAGACACCCACTGGCAAAAATGCAAAGAAGAGACGACAGGTCAAAGGGTAGCACTGTGTACTGATCATGTTCACCTCCCACAACAAATCTCAAACCTCCTGTGGCTTGGGGGAAAAAAAAAAAGTCACCACGTGGAAGTAAGTATCCTGAAGATCCAGGCCAGCAAGCCAGTTGTGATTTAACATAGAAGAATAGCTGCTTAGAGTGACCGTACAGAGTCTCCCATATTTGATGCGTTTGTTGAGAGGCGAGATTGAGAATAGGTCTCATCCCTCCTTTGAATTTGGGGACCAGGAAATACCAGGAATAGAATTCCTTTCCCCAGGGCTGCAGTGGGACCTCTTCTACAGCTTCTGAAGGACGCAGAATGTGGACCTGCTGGAAAAGCTGTGGCTTGTGAGAGGGGTTCTGAAGAGGGAAGGGGTAGGAATGTAGGGAAGAGGGATGCACAGCGACTGAATGGCACAACCCAATCTCATGGTGCTTAGGACCTATTTGTCTATTACTGTATCCCAAGCGTGGATAAAGCAAGACAGCTTGTCCCCAACCTAAGCAGACAGAGGCACGGAATTCACAACTGAAATGCTGCCCTGGATCTCAAAGTCAAAATGGTGTTTGCTCACTGAAGGATGACCGGCTAGCTGGCTGAAATTAGACCCAGAAGGCCCATTTCTCCTCCACAATCCATGTCCTCTACTAGATAAGTCCTGCTGCATAACAGCGAAGAACAACTGCCAGAAAAATAGCTGAGAGCGATATTGACGCTGTTACTGCTGACCTCTATCATGCCACCTTCTTGTGGCTGGAGTATTGTCAAGGACTCACAGGCTCAGTGCTCTCTCAGCTCCATAAGGTCCCTCAGAGTAACCCTCTTCAGTGTGACAGCTTTCCATGAAGCTGCACTTTCTCTCTGGGGGTAGGCCCTCTGGCCCTGCACCTCTGAGCCTTCTGCCCACCTCTCTCTCTCGCCATGGGCCCTTTCAGGGAGTCCACTCTCCACACGCAAAAGCAGCAACGCAACCCTGATCTCTAGACAGCAGTGACTCTCAGTCAGCTTAAAAAATAGAAGGGTGTATTGAATGTCTGAACCCAGCACAGGAAGTTCTCAGGGCCCACAGTCTATCTGGGTCTGCCCCAGTCCTGATGGGCTCATGCTGCTCTCTCAGTCCCCAGTCCAGCCGCCCCCTCCTTCCAGTCCAACATCCTGTATCACCTTCTCCAACAGCCCCTCTGCCACCCTTTGTCTTCAGTCCCAAGGAAAGAGGTCACCTGGGCCCTCTCTCTTGTCCTCTGTTCCTCCATTGGTCAGAACTAGTTGACTTCCAAGATGGGGTGAGCCTTCTGGTCACCAGTTGCTAGGGTACCCAATCTCCAGGTCGTTATCTGGGACCCGACTGCTAAGCAAGGTTACACCTCCTCTGCAACAAACACCCTCTCCCACCACCTCATTAAACATGCAGCACACAGGGAAACCAAGACACATACAGTATTCATGCAAACCATTAAGAAAATTCCCTACTTTGTCACAGGTATAAACTCCCAACAAAGAAAGTAGCCAGAGAGTCTTATGAAGAATGTAAAGTCTCATCAGTTTTTTACTGATGCAAATGCCAATCATCAAAAGCTAAGTCTACTGTGCTCTGCTGAACATCAGATCTTCTGGAATTCACAACCATGAGGACCTTCTCATAGTCACAGCTGATCCCATTGCTCTGGAAGAAGTGTTCGACACATCCAGGGCTGACTTCAGCAAAGCTTTGCCCACCAGAAGACCTGCAATGAAAGGACTTGGTAGGCTCCAAGAGAGCTTCATTTATCAGGAAAGCTACCCTCCCTGGAGCTAACAACTTGAGAATATCCAGCAATTTACATGTATTCTGCACAAACTCAGCTTGAATGCCCAAGGTGGAAGCCATGTGCTTCAGGAGGCCCTGGTATAACTTAAAATCCTCAGGCACAGGTGAAGAACAGTCCAATATCCTAGGGTCATCAGGTGAGCAGGAAGGCGGCGGCACTGGGGCCACTGGAGGCTCCTGCATGAGAACATCAGGCTGAACCAGTTCAGGAGGAATTACCTCAGATTGTACTTGTAGCAGAAATGGCTCAGGAAGATAAATTTTAGCCAGAATCGTCTGGATTACTTTGAAGAACAGGATCTTATATGCCAAGGAACATCAAGAATTTCAAGTGGGCCATTGAGAATAAGGGTAAGGGTGGCTAGTACGTACTAGGCCAGAGACCCCATTCCTACTGTGTTAGGCAGTGTGGTATAGGATACTGACGAATGAGATAACTTTGGGACCAGATGATGCCAGGAGTACAGCAGAAGCTGCCATGGCAGCTGAATGCTCCTGACTTATTGGGGAATCAGGAAAAGAGAGGCAGAGTACATCTGATGCTGTCTGCTAGGCCAAATGGCACAGAGATTGTTGGTGCTGACCTCAACAGTACAGCGTCCAACTGATCTTGGCACAGAACCAATGAGCAGTTGGGTAACCCAACTCCATCTGGCATACTGGAGGAATCATGGTGCTGGTCAGTCCCCCTCTTGGAAGATGAAGAAAAATCTCTCTGACCTCTGGAATGGTCTCAGTCAGTCCTGTGGGATCCTGAGGGAACTGGGATTGTTTAGTCTGCAGAAGAGAAGAATGAGGGGGGATTTGATAGCTGCTTTCAACTACTTGAAAGGGGGTTCCAAAGAGGAGACTTCTCAGTGGTACCAGATGACATAACAATTAGTAATTGTCTCAAGTTGCAGTGGGTGAGGTTTAGGTTGGATTTTAGGAAAAACTTTTTCACTAGGAGGGTGGTGAAGCACTGGAATGGGTTACCTAGGGAGGTGGTGGAATCTCCTTCCTTAGAGGTTCTTAAGGTCAGGCTTGACAAAGCCCTGGCTGTGATAATTTAGTTGGGAATTGGTCCTGGTTTGAGCAGGGGGTTGGACTAGATGACCTCCTGAGGTCTCTTCCAATCCCAATATTCTATGATTCTTTCTCAGAGGACTAAGGGAAGCATTGGACTTCGAACCCAGAGAAGTATCTCGTGTCAGCTCCGAAGAAGAGCATGGAGCTGGATGATCTGTGGACATCCCCAGTGCCAATGTAGGCCTCATGGACTACTCCACCTGCATTCCCTTTTGAAACACTCCGCAGATGGAGAACCTTCCTATAACATGCTCGTCTCCCAGGCATAACAAACAGCACATGTGGGGGGTCGCTATTGGGGATATCCACCTCACACAACAGAATGTTTAAACCCCAAATGAGGGCATTACCCAGGGTAACAATCTATCCTAAATAACTACTACAAATTAAACCTAGGGGTATTGCTAAACAACACTGATCAACTATTAACTATATACAATAAAATACCAGAAAGCCTGAGCTGAAGAGGTCAGAGTGACACAGCCCTTAAATAGTCTAGGGAGGTGAGAGGACCTTAAATAGGCTAAAGGATAAGACGACATGAGTACCACTCCTACAGGCACTGCTAGGCCAAGTTCTCTGGCTTTGGTGCAAGGGGCATGCGCACATCTTAATGGAATACATACCTACAATCACTCAAAGAACTGCTGCTTGAACTCAAAGGCAAAATTCTTATCAAGACGAGTCTTTACTTTGCTGTTTCCATTTCACTCAAACACAACCCTTTACCATTAACTAAGTTGTCTAACCGTAGAAAGTAGGAGAGATTGCTCTCAACGGAATCACTTTCAGCATCCATCTAAATGATTAAGAATCATGATGGAACCAACAGTAACAAAAAGGAGAGGGGAAAAAAAAAGACCCAAGACTTTTTGCCCATACTCTTTCCACAAAGGAAGAGCCCTTAAGTGAACTGAGTGTAACTTGCTGTAGTACATTTCATGTTCAAGATACTTCACAGCACTTTACAAACAGCAGTTTGAATAGTGTACCTTAGGTCAATGTAGAAGGCCTTGTAGATAGAGCAATAGCTTTCCTTCAAACCCTTTGACATTAGAATCTATTTTATTAAGAGGTTAAAAATTAACATTGCCTAAGACAGAGGTTCTCAAACTGGGAGTTGGGATCCCTCGGGGGTCATGAGGTTATTACATGGGGGGTTGCAAGCTATCAAGCTCCAGCCCAAACCCCACTTTGCCTCCAGCATTTATAAGGGTATTAAATATATAAAAACATGTTTTCAATTTATATGGGGGGGAGGGGGGCTGTCACACTCAGAGGCTTGCTATGTGAAAGGGGTCACCAGTACAAAAGTTTGAGAACCACTGGCCTAAGATAAAGGTTATAGTCTTATTCTTTCAAAATCCAGTACAAGATAGTTAATTTCCATTACAGAAGCCATTGCAGGCTGGCAGAAGAGACCTCAAGTTAACATTTTGCTACCAATATCAAATAACCTACAAAGTCAGTTTCAGTAAAGAAGTTTACAAAATTGTATTAAATAAATGATAGTTGTAACAGATAGTTCTGAACAACTTGGAATGCAAAGGCCTGTGACCAAAAAGTTGCACCTTATGTTTATTTTAATTTCAGTTACGTAGTTTTCCACTGAAAGATACACACTATATATACATATACACACTTTAAAAAAAAAGTTAACATGATCAAGTGGATTGAACATGGGATTGGAAGCCAGAACTCTGAAGCTCTGAACTTGGCTCTAGTAACTTGCTATGGAAGCCTGAGCAACACTGAGTGTCTTCATTTCTCCAGCTGTAAAATGAAGATAACACTGCTGATGTGCATAAGTGTTCTGATTACCTAGTTAGTGCTTTTATACTAGTAGTGCTTTACAAAAACTAACATGCATACATCAACAGATGTTACCCCCTTACTGAATTAAATTCTGAATTTGTAGGACATTTTGGATTATCCTCTTAAATGCCACAGTGAGACACAGAAAACAGGCTCCTCCAGGGCAAACTGCTGAACTATAACTATAAATAACTACAATGGTTAGCGACATAAACAGATGAGAGTTTTGAAGAGATGTTTGGACTGGAACAAAGCCCTTTTAGTTTTCTGCCTCATGCTCTTTCTAGTGTTGGTAAAATTCATATAATCCAATTGTCACATATTTCTAAACATAATTTTAAGATAATGATTTACAAATATGCATTTCTCCAGCACCTGGTGATACTTTAGATACTTATAAGATTTGCCATTACAAAACATATAGTTGCCAACTGAATACTTGTAATTGCATTTAATCAGTAGATATTAGTTCAGAAAGGGACATGAATTTATTAAGACAAATTCACATATTAGTGCAACAGACCCTCACTACTTTCCAAAAGGGCCAATGCTACAGACATTTTTCGTGTGTTACCATACCTGTCTGTTGTAATGGTAAGTATATCTGTATCCTTGCAGTACCGCTCTCCTACAAGTTTAATGAGCTTCTTTTTTGCATGGTCATCCAAGTTCAATTTGGAAAGCTTAACCTTGGAGTACAAGAGAAAACATCTTTAGTTCTTTTGCAGATCCAATCCACACACACAGACACACACACACACACAAGATGTTTTTAGAATTAGACAGACAGCATCTTTTACTGAGGAATTAAAACCCAGGAATTGAGATATGCGCATTCATAGAATTCTCCTTAAAAGCATTACTTGTCAAAAATATTTAAAATATAGACAAGGGACCATTTGGGAACAAAAAGTTTTGGGGTGAATTTGTCTGTCTCTCCCTTTATCCAGATGCAGAGAAAATAAAAAATGGGTATGTTTTGCAGATCACTAGGATTACTACTCAGATATTTCAAAAGATGCTTGTCCTAAGTGTCTAAAAAACAGGATGACACTAAAAGAGATGCACTGACAAATGCAAGCAGCTGTAACACAGGCCACAGAGTTTTCCCCAGTAGTTCCTGCATCAAGCCTGTAGTCCTTAGATGCATAGAAAATAGCTTTACAGTGCATAAGCTGAAGAATCCAGCTAAGAGGAAATCAACCTGAATCTACTTATTATATACAGAACCTAAGAAAATGATAAACTGGTACTAGTGGCTATAAACTACTTGAATTCTCTTTGGCAAATAATGGATTCACAGAATGCACCTGCACAAGGATACCAGATTTCAGGATAACAAAATTTTGTTGAGGAGTGATGGGAAAACATATTAGAATCCACCAGTGTGAAAGGCAGTGAGGAATTCGAAAAGGCATTACTGCTAATCAGCAATGGACTAATTCCTCTGAAAAGGAACAATGCAAGGAACAAGCAGCAGCCATTGTAGCTCTTTGAGGGATTGCTCAAAGATCAGAATCAGGGCTTGTCCACGAGGTGACTGTATGCAGCAAGCTGGATTATAAATCTATGGTGCTCTAGCCTGCTGTGCAGTAACTGGCCATGTGGACCCTGCTTCTGCACACTAAGAGTACCAGAGTGAGTACCAGAATGTGCTGACAATTAAAGATGATGCAGTGCTGTTGTAGTCGTGTTGGTCCCAGGATATTAGAGAGACAAGGTAGATGAGGTAATATCTTTTATTGCACCAACTTCTGCTTGTGAGAGACAGAAGCTTTCAAGCTCACACAGAGCTCTTTTTCAGGTCTGGGAAACTTACAGAGGCTATGTCTACACTACAAATTACTTCTGTGAATAATCTACACCCCAAAGCAACAAAGTTATGTCAACCTAAATGCTGGTGTGGCCAGCACTGTTGGTGAGAGAGCTTCTCCAGCCAACATAGCTACCACCTCTCTCAGAGGCAGGAGTCATTAAGCTGAGAGGAGAGCTCTCTCGTATCCTCTTAAAGCACCTTCACCAGAAGCGCACTGGTGCAGCTGTGCCACTGTAACGTAAACATAGCCTCAGTGTCACAGATAAATACAAGATGGCACATATTGTTTAGTATAAGTAGATGACACACATTTCAAGGGACCATTCAAGGTGAAGTGGCCTGTTGACACCTCTCCAGTCAAAGGGAAGGGAAGGGTTTGTCAAGAAAAGGCAGACAAAACCCTCAGACTGAGGGCTTGTACACACCCATGCTTACTTTGGTATAACTCAAGTTGCTCCGGGGTGTGGAAAAGCCATCCTCCTGAGCAACATAAATTACACCGACCTAAGTGCCAGTGTGGACAGTGCTATGTTGGGGGGGAGAAGCTCTCCTACTGACATAGCCACCAGCGCTTGGGGAGGTGGAATAATTATGCCGACAGGAGAGCTCTCTCCTGTCGGCATAGAATGTCTGCACTAGCAGCACTACAGCTGCATCACTGTAGAGATTCTAGTGTAAACTAGCCCTGAGTCAATGCTAGCTAAAGGGTTAAAAGAATTAGGAGGCTTTAACAAACTTCAGGAAAAATGTACTAGATTAATAAGGAGTAGGATTAAATTAATGACTCAAGAATGGCTGAGGCACACAACTTGGAATATATGTCTTTAACCAACAAGGGAAAAAAAGGGACAAGGAAGTTTAGCACAAAAAACATCACAGCACTAACTTCACCTAACCTTTTACAAATACACAAGAACTACGTTACCTGTTCTGGCGGTCTTATGATTTAAGAAAAGATGACAATGCTACTGCAGAAGTCTGTTTTCCTCTATGTCCAGACTATGTAAGAACAATTTCTATAATTTTAGCAATGTGTAGAGGAAAGAGGCTTACAGAGAAAATGGAAGTCTGACAGCATGTGACATCACAATCAAAATGTTTGACAAATGACCTAAATGTGGATTACCTGTATTTTGTTGCACGACACACCACAATTTATACATTTCATTGTAAACTGTAAAATCTGTTTTAAACAAGGTCCTGTCTATTAACTACGTTAACCAGTTTCTAGAAAGAAAGCTAAAAAACATATCGTCACATTCAACTGTAAATTCCCTCCACATGAATTTGAAACCTGGACCTTCAGATCCTACTACAAACCTTTAACAAATGCTGACCTCCATGTGGACTAGCCACTAGATGGGGACTCACCACACACAGTCTGTGGGTTACACAACTACTTACTAGGCAAGCATTAGAATTTTGGACATCAGAACATTGAGTTCTCGCCCTTGCTTTAGGAGAGGAATGTGGTGCAGTGACTAGAGATTGGATAACCAAAGCACATATCTAGCATGCTCAGTCTAAAAGTTAATTTGAGTGGAAGAGAGCTCTAATCTCAGTACTGCCTGCAATTTCCTTATGCACTCCCTGTAAAGTTATTTGTAAGAAGGGGATCTTGATATCAGGATATGAGGTTTTAGTAATAAGGCTATGTAAGTGTATGGAAATATAAAAAGCAGTCAGTAGATGTAAGGTGTGAATTCTGCCTCTTGTTACAGTATGGGGGAAGGGGATGAAAGTGTCCTCCTATTGTTTAAGATGCAGCCTGATTTACCCTAAAATCAGAATATTGCACATGATTCAGTACATTTGAGAGGTCTGGCTCCATGCAAGACAGACATCAGTGTCTGCAACAGTGGCTCTCATGTATGTTCAACACCATTTAAAAATGGAATCTCTTCCGGGGGAATGGCTATACCATCAGAGAGCACATTAAAAAAAGGTAATGATTAAATACTTCTGCTCTCATGGGATCTTCCACTGGATCCTTAGGGTCTACAAAGAGCAGACTGAATAAGATCTTAGAAACCAAAGTTCTAAGTAGTTTAACTTTTCATTAAAGCTCCAACAATAAAAAGCTTTTCCTAAGCCACCATTAGTTGAGAGGACATTTCTACTGCCAGTTTTAACACATATTTTTGAATAATTGTCTTCAATTGAGTATTTTGTGCCTACAATTTTGGCAAACATTCGTTGTTAAATACTTCTTTTAAGAATGGGTCAGTGCTGCAGAAAGCTATATGAATAGATTATGCTATGAGCTCTGAAGGGTTTCAGCGACTGGGTGGCAAACACACGTTAGTCATGATTTTACAGTGTCTATGTATGCTATTTATATACTAGGAGGTTCTGTTAAAGCAGG
Organism: Chelonoidis abingdonii; assembly: GCF_003597395.2. Classification (NCBI taxonomy): domain Eukaryota; kingdom Metazoa; phylum Chordata; order Testudines; family Testudinidae; genus Chelonoidis; species Chelonoidis abingdonii. The sequence continues at coordinate 137,636,798 of NC_133769.1, read as the reverse complement.
TTAGTGAACACCACCAACCCAGATCTCAGGCATTAGCTCTTATTTACCAACAATGCAAAACACTTCCATTGTAACAAAGCAGTACTTTTCATACTACATTAGTTGTGGGGTATCAGTATCTGTTATACTCACACGTGCATAATGTAATTATCCCAAACTCATGACAATAAACACCTTTATAGCATTCTCATATTACTGTGTTCCATAAGCAATATTTAACTGTCTGCTCAGTTTATGTTACAGGAAGTTAAAAAAAAATTTCATTTTTATTTCTGTTCATCCAGGGCCATGTTACTATAACAGACATTTTAGGCAGTTAGCTAGTTCAAGCAGGATATTAATGTTACTGTTTCCAACTATCAACTAGACTGCTCCACACTGTTTTATGATAGTTAATTTTATAAACCATAGTATCATTAATAGTGGATGATGTAAAATGACCGGATTATATTTTCAATCTTATAACATTAGGTTAAACTAATATCTGACAAGATTCCTATTTGAGATTAGACTCAAGCAAGTGCACTGAAGGAGGAGGGAATAAAAAATTGTGGGGACAAATTAAGATAGAGAGCCTCAAATTTTTTCCTCAAAAACAATACAATTCTGCACTTTTGTTTTATATAAATTTGCACATCAGAGGTTTCTTTATTCCATGGCACAATGGAAACTGTTGCAGCAAATACCTGCAAACTCATGATAGAATCTCAGTTACTGTTTGACCTAATGTCATCTGCTTTCCACCGTAACATCCCCCTCCCCCCCCCCTCCACACCAGGCAGATTATATTGTCAGAGGATTAATCAGAGAACACTAAAGAGAATTCAATAATGAGGTCTCGAGTATGATCATTAGTGCTTGTTAAGCCCATATGGCTGGTTGTTTCATTTTTATTCTCTTTTTTTCGTTGAATGCTAACAAATAGCCACACACTGCCCTATAAACAGCATATCACATGCTAATATCAGAGGACACACATTTCAGCTAGATAGGACTTAATTGTAAAGTACAAAATTGTTAGTTACTGACAAATCAAATTCAGTTCCAATTCACAAATGTAGCAACTTGTATCTAATGGGCAGGTGAGGGGGAAAAAAACTGGATAGCTCAGGGAACTAGATAGCTCAGAGGTAAAGTGAACCATTATTCAAAGTTAGCATAATATGATGGCTCTTCTATAGAATTTACAACTCAGTGGTCTTCTGAAGTTTTTAATGGGACCCATCCTTATTATACAACAGTCACTACAACAGAGCCCACTGTTGGGGTGCTCAGACAAAGGGCTAATACATGGGTCGGCAATCTTTCAGAAGTGGTGTGCTGAATCTTCATTTATTCACTCTAATTTAAGGTTTCGCATGCCAGTAATACATTTTAACATTTTTAGAAGATCTCTTTCTATAAGTCTATAATATATAACTAAACTATTGTATGTAAAGTAAATAAGATTTTTAAAATGTTTAAGAAACTTTATTTAAAAATTAAATTTAAAATGCAGAGCCCCCCGGACCGGTGGCCAGGATCCAGGCAGCGTGAGTGCCACTGAAAATCAGCTCGCGTGCCATAGATTGCCTATCCCTGGGCTAATATCTCAGCCACAAAGGCAATTCTAAAGATCAGGCTGAAAAATGACAATCTCTGCAGATCTGTTAATACAGTGCTTTCCAACAGCACTAAGTTCATTCCACAAAAACAGAGAGAGAGATAATCAAAAGTCATTTTCTGCATTATACTTCACAACCCCAGAACCCATGTGTTATAATAGATGGTCACTGACAGCATTGTCAGATCTGCATCATTACTAAGTATTTGGATTCTGACATCAAAAAGAATAATCACCAGAAAGAACTGAGATTTAAGGACATTTACATTTCCAAAAATCTAAAGTGTAGCAAAATGCTAAACCTATTCATAAAAAAAAGAAATCATTTTTAAGATTCTTGGACTAGAGTTTCAATTTCACAATTACGTTGTTTAAAATGCAAGAATAAAAACAATCCCTCCTCCCCACACAAAGACATGAACACGAACACTGAGGCTAATATTTTAAGAATAAAATCAGAGTACTAAATAATGCATAGTTTTCTCGGGGTCTGAAGTTTAATATTGCCAGGTAGCCACTCGTCAACTAAAATAAAGAAAGAAAGAAAAAAGAAAAAGAAAAAAAGAAAACAGTTTTGAAAGACTTATGGAGAAGCCTGGATCCACAGCAAGAATACTGAGTATCTATTCCTGTAGGAATGACAGTTGCTACCACACCCCTGCCTGTCCCAAAGAAGTGTTACCAGGCATCCACCATCTGGTCTAGACAAACTCATGAAGATAAGGCAGTCCTCAGCCTTCTTCTCACCACTGTTCCTCCCACTTATAAAGGAAGATTGCTTCTGCTGAAGCCCAATTTCAACAAGCAGCAGAGACTAGCACTACCACATCACTATTGGCAAATGGGGTTATTAGAAGTGCACTGTTACATAGGCTTGAGTACTGCAAATTTAACACCTGCATTCATTTACATTGCCTATGAAACCACTAGTTTTAAGCTGCACATAGACATCTGGATCTCCCAAACTGTGGTGAGCAATTTTCACATTAGCTTCTGAACTGAAATATTGAGCCCTGCTGTTTTTATGCTCTTGCGTTGATTGTTACAGACCTGATTCAAAGCCCATTAAAATCTATCACTATTTTGACACACAAAGTCCTACAACACTCTAGTCTCTCAAGGCAGAACTAATGGTATTCAGATAAAACATCTGAATTTAGGTTTCTGTCAAACAACAAAAAACAAGCTTCCATCACCACCAGGATTAAGAGATCCCCTTCATCCTTACAACCACTCCCAGGCCTCCATATCCCTTTCACCCAAGAGCTACACTCCAACTTCTCAGCCCCATGCTGAGAATCACCAAAGTAAGCAATCACCAGAGCCAGATGTCCAAGTATCAGTCTACAGGGCAAGCTGCAAAAAGCCATCTGACAAAAGATGTAATCCCACATACACAGAGGGAGAAGACAGATGAACAGGACAACACTTCTACAGGTACTTCCTTACCGTTGAGAATTTCCCTCCATTACAGCCCATACATCTCTCATTCAGAGAGAATTCAAGCCAATCCTCATCATCCCAACCACAGGAAATGGAGATACCCTGGTTGAGGTAGCCAGGGTCCAATGCCCTTACTACCACTTTCCCCACCCCAAAGCCCCTCCACCCCAAACCCAGAAAGTACACACAAGCCTTTAAGATTTCAAAACCAAATACACCCCTTCTCATGCATCCCAAAGACCTGCCACCCCAAGGGAAGTTAGTTTATACTAGAGGCACTGGTCTTGATTCTCTACAGTTAGGATTGAGCTCCATTTTCCACAACTTCCTTGTTATGTATGAAAAACAGTGTATCCTTCCCAACATTACAGTACTTATACTTTCAGTATAAAATGAACAATCAAATCTGTTTAAAGTTTAAAAATAGGGTCATTCAAGAAATTCAGCATCCCTCTGTCTTTTCTTTGTCCCAAATGATCTTTGTGGAATAAGACATCCATACGGTTAAACTTATCTGAAATTTTATCTTGCCCATAGCTATAACCAAGGTTGTTAATAACTGTATCTAATATTTTTGTAATTATAAATAGGCCACAGATAGGGTTGTAACCACCAGTCACACCTGTTCTTGTATTGCTAATTTGCATACAACAATTCTACTTGTTGTAAAGAGTCAGTCACATGAGTTCTCACTGGTCGATTACTTAGCCCATCTGTCACTGCTATGTAAAAGATTCCATTTCCACATTTTAGCTTGGACATCAGTGCTACTGAACTCTATTGCATGCCGAGATAGCACTACCAGATAGATATGGTAACTCTTAAAGCCAAAAGGCACTGGGATTGGGTTCGCCCTGTTCTCCTCTCTCTCACTGCCTCACATACGACCTGTCTGATTAACTCAGCCCTCTACACAAGCAGGTCAAATTAACCACAAATTAAGTGCCAAATTCACCAGTACCCTCAGCTATCTGCTTTGTACAGCTTTGGTGTATTGGAATCTGCACTCAAACTAAAGTTTTAAAAATTATTTAATGTCAATACTACATCACAAAGTAGTGTTCCTTTTGCTTCTTGTTTAGTGTATGACATTTTCAATTATAAAGATTCTAAGACAAAAAATTAAGTTAAAATGCAGTTAAGCTTATAAATAGATTTCAGTAACGTGGGCGGGGGGGGGGAATAAATTAACACAGCAATGCTTTAATTATCCTAAAACCATTACAAACTCAGGAAATTGAGAGTTAACAATTGTACTGCAGAAATCCACAAATATTAGTATAAGAAATGCACACTTAAGGCATCCAATAAAAACTTAATTCTCCCTTGCATTGGCAACAGAACGGGAAAAAATACAAAAAGTCTAATACATCTTTAAAAATCAATTTAATCTGATCTGGGACCACAAACACTGAAATGCCTGAATCAATCATATGGTTATTGCAGGATGTCACTACAGGATAGAGCTAAGGTTATATGCATGCCTTAACTATGCATCTCTACCTTACATATGAAAAAAATTCAGAAGTGTTAACTAATTCAATTACCTTAGTTTGTAATGCTTTATTTTTGGGATAATAATTACAACACCTCTGGAATATTTTTAAACCCACCCCCACCCCATTATGCACAACCTTAATTCCATTTTAATGTAGTTATAGGTCCTGGAATATTAACAAAGTCATAACTATATTAGGACCACTGAGATAATAGAACAGTATTTTAAACACTACTTTTACCCAAAATAAAATAGTAGAGGAAAAAAGTAACACTATTTCTGCCATCCTGGCCCCAAGAAGGATTACACTATTTTCACATCCCTAGGACAGGATACCTGCTTTCCATGGCTTAACTCATAAAACAGAAGAGTTTTGTCTCTGTGAAATCCTGAATATCCAACTCTCAACAGAGAGGTGAATTAAAGCTCTCTGATAATGACTCACTTTGCCCTTTCTGTTCTAGCTGAGTAAACTATCACGCAAATGCTCTAGTCCTCCAGCAAAACCAGGTATGAGTTTATATTCTGCCATTTCTGGGGTAAATATCAAGCAGAATTAAAAATTATATTATGTCTTCTGTTTTACTATAACTCCTTTCCCATTTGTAAGTCACCTTGAAGACAAAGAATAAAATACCTGAAATGATTGTACTCCTAGGACTAGATTTCTGTTTTTGGGAACAGTTCCAATCCAAGCTTTTGTTACTATCGCATTCTAGCAAATTAATAATGAGCATCACAAGTCAGAACACATTAACCTGATGACATTAGATTAGAAAGCATGAGAAATTAATTAGAAAGCTGTTAAACAGATCTCTATGGCCACAACACAAAAGTTAACTCATTATAACAAAGCTTCTCGTTGTAATAAGTCTTACTGTTATAGCAAACAAATGAAAAAATGCAAAAGCAATAATGAATGCTAAAAGATATCAGGCCCACAAAATGCCAGTCATTGGTTAGATATTACTTAAGTAAGATTCCTTAACCCAAGGAATAACAAAGACTTTGACTTTATCAAGCTTGATAGCATTTCTGTTTCTAAAATAAATTCATGTGGATGATAACTGTATCTCTGTCTGCCTTACAGAACATTTGAATAGACAGGAAGTATGCCACTTTGGCTTTACTTTAAACTGCTCCTCACTTATACCTGATACAGGTCATACTAATATGAATGAGTTTCCACATGTTGCTCTATATTTAAAGTAAAGTAATCTACTGCCTTTCATTTGAGGCTCAGTTGCAACACTTCTTGAGAGAGCTTGAAAAATGCCTTTGTTGTTTACTAAAATATAGTACTTACTCTTAAAGTCACCACTCTTGCTTTGGGATTACGAACAGATGGCCCTGCTGAAACATAATCTACTGTCTCAATTTCAATAGGAAAATGCTGCTCACATTTCTCATCACTGTCCAATACAGTTGGCCACTCAGTGCAGAAATCTGAGGGATACAAAAGTAACGTTTTAAAAAAAATTGTTGCTTACCTGTATTTATAGTTTTAAAGAATTTTTTTGTATATTTATAGGGAAACCATATTCCCTTACGTAATGAAAAACATAAAGCTGTTATTAGTTTACAAGCACCACAACAATATTTCTTCACTTTTGAAATCAGCTCATCAACTTCATGCTGCAAGAACCCTTTCCAGATGTCCAGAAGAAAAGATGGACTTTGGAGAATATTCTAAAGGCTAATTGCAGAGCTGGGTGGGAAACTCACAAATATTTGAGAATTTTATTATATTTATATATCTTATATTTGAGAAGTCTTTTCCCCTCCCATCTCAAATCAGGAAAAAAAGGTCAAAATTCTGAAAACATTTGAAAACCAAAAAGCTATTTTTTCTCTTTTGTGTCAGCCAAATTGTTTTGTTTCAATAATTTTGAAGCTTTTCTTCAACTTTTTTTTTTGGGGGGGGGGGGAGGGCGCGGGGGGGAAGGGTGTTGGAAGATTTATCAAACCTGACTCTGTTCTGAAGTCTATTTTGGCACATGAACAATTTTCTAAAAAATTCCTGACTAGCTCTAGTTAACAGTTCGTGGATCTGTTGCATCTGGGCAGAGGGTGAAAAACAAATTTCAAGATAGAAGACCCCTGAATTTCAAAGTAGAGAATTCCTCCCAGAGAACACACTGCCAGTAGATCCCTATTCCGTATGGAGGAGGCTCCTGTTTGAAATGTCTTTACTGATCTCAGAGGAAGGGAAGAGACAGGTGGATCTCTCAAGTAACCAGGTTTCAAGCTATTTAGGGGATCTATAAATTAAAACCAACATTTTGAATTCTATCTGGAAACTTACTAACATACAGTAGAGATTCTACTGCACCAGTAGAATGTGCCCTGGCATGAAACTCCACCTAAGAAGGGGACTGCTATGTTCATCATTAGTTTTCATTTCCAAGCCATTTCAAGTTGTAGAACGAAGCAGAACACATTACAGTAATTAATTTTGAGAGGACATTGGCATGGATAACTATGGCAAGATCTTACTGGAAGAAGACAGGTTGAACTTCTCAAAAGAAACAGATGAAAAAACACTTTTGGCCTCAGTCACTACCTCAGCATCCAAGAACAACCAAACATCTAAGACAACAAATTGTATTTGCTGCGCAATCTCAGCTGGAGAATTTATACAATCTTTTTCAACTCTTCCAGCTGCTTTTCTCAGGTCTTATACTGGTATAGCTAAAATGCTACAGTTAAAGCAGTACAACCCCAGGGTGGATGAAATTACACAAGTATAAATGTATAGCACTATAGCTTCCTCTTCTGAATGGAGTAGAAGTACATTTATGTGGATATAACTACATCCAGACTCGGAGGCTGTACCAGAAAACCTGTATCAGTTTTAAAAAAAATGCAGTCCTAACCAACAGTTTTACTGGTACAAAGCACTGTGCATAAACCAGGCTGTAGTTTTCTCTGGACTAAGTCATATCCAAGCCCCATACTCATGAAGACATCAGGTTATCCATTTCCCTACACTAGCTGAGCCTAACAGAAGAGAAAAGCAATCTCACCAGCACATCGAATACATCGCAACCCAGAGTAACACACTATGCCTCCCAGTGGCTTCTTTTCTGGGAAAACACGTAACTCCCTAACAGCTGATGAAACATGAATATATATAGACTTGGTATGGAATCTTATTTCACAATCAATGGGAAAAGAAAAATGGTACTGGACAATATTGAGAAAGAAATCTGACAAGCAGCAAGCTTTGTATGTGGGTCGTCTTATCCTACCACACAGTGGTGTAATTAAATTAAATTACTTATTAAAGTGTCTTAAGAATTTCAAGGAGACTCTTTTAAAGAAAAGGCAAAAACTCACCTTTAAGAGCTGTACAATGTTTCTTAATTGCTGGGGGAGTCAGATGCAAAAAGTTGGGGATCTGAAATAAAATATTTGATTATTTTTCAGTAACCTAGTTTGCTTATAAAACAAACAAACTTCTGTGAGAACTTAAAACTGAAGGCACTCCCTTGAGCAGACAATAACTTGCTCAATAAACAAAGTCTGACTACGTATTCTACTTTCTACTACTTATACTACTTAATTCTCTTTAGACCAAGTGTGTGACAGGAGATTCAAAACAGAGGATTAAATAAGTGTCTCTTCTCATCTCTGATCCAGCACAAGTTTCATTAACAAGTTATGAGATCAAGTCACCAGGACCAGACACTGTACACATGAAAGTTTAAGGGATCTCAGTAAACTGATATTAAAGCTGAACTGATTCTCTTCATCTTCATTCGCTACTTGGACGCACAGTTGTATTATGTTAAATATATTGTGTGATAAATGTATGAAGTATATATAAATCTATCAAGTATGAAGTGCTATCTGGAGAAAATATTTTCATCAAGCCATATTGTAAATCATTGGACTTTGAGAGTTGGAATAAAACTAAGTTATATAAAGACTACTGTGATGCACCTACCTTTATAAGCTCCAAATTGCCTTCCTTTGGAGGAGGTACTCCCCTCTTCACAGGATAGCCCATTCGGATGGGAAGAGGCACCGAAGAAGGATTAAATGCTGCCGCAGTTGGATAAACATTGCCCCAGTACTGATCAACAGCCATCTTTTCAGTTCTAGGAGCTCCAGGCTAAAAAAATTAGAAATGATACAAAATAGGTGGGGGTCAGTTATTGTGAGAGAGAGACCAATAACAGTCAAAGTGAAGGGTGTTCTCAGGAATTACTGACTGGCTGGCTACAGTGGATCTTAAAGCCAGTAACTTCAAGAGATGCTTTTTGCTAAGTTCATTACTGAGTTTTAAGAAAAGATACTTTTGTAGTGTTAGAATAAATGTTCTACAGTTGAAAAGGAATTTATTAATCATATAAACATCTTATTTTAACCAAACAACTACACTCACGATGTTCTAGAAAAATCTATGTTCACCACAAGAAAGTCTCTCTCTTTACCCTGAGGTATTTTGTGTGCACGCGCGCATTCATGTTTCAAATCTGCAAATGTAAAAAGTGAAGATGAGTCAAACCCAAATTTTAGACCACTATTCTGTATTGCTATTATTATTTCATTCTGAGAAAAGTTCAAATGGGACATGCAAAGGAATTTAAAAGAGCGACTTGTTCCCTTCTGTGGTTTATTTATGCTGCATAAACAAAGGGTCCGCCACCCCCACCTCCACTTGTATTCTAGAAGTATCAGGAAAGTTAAGTCTGGTCTTCCATGGTTTTGTTATAAGTTCATAGAGATGACCAAATAATGTTTAATGTGAGCTCTTAGGGACAGACTTTGAAAGGTATTTAGATGCCTAAAGATACAGAAAAGCACCAAGTGGGATTTTTCAGAGTGCCTAAGCAGGTAAACTAAATTCCAGTAGAACAAACAACAAAACAGGAGTTAAAAATTATGGTATTTTGAAAATTTAACTGCAGTTCACTTGATTTAACACCCCACTACCACCTTTTTTTGCTCATAATATCCTCAAAGTAGCTTAGTTTAGAATTCATTATGTATTATTTGTACTGTGGCAGTGCCTTAGGAGTCCCAATCATGAATTAGGACCCCATTGTGTAAGGTACTATACAAACACAAAGAGACCACCCCTGCCTCAAAGAACTTACTATTCATGGAACGATGAAACACGTGGATACAAACAGAATGAAGAGCATGGGATAACGATGAGAATACTGGCCACCATAAAACCCAGAGGTCACAGCTGTGTCAGCCTCATGACAGAAAAGAGTTTTAGAAGATTTGAAGGCCAGCAATGAAGTGGCTTGCAAATGTTTACAGAGAGCTCTTTCTATGCACGAAGGGCAGCTTGGCAGAAAGCATGAAAGTACTTGTTTCAAAAATTTAAATAGAAGTGGGCGATCTTTGTTTCGGTCTTCACTGAGAAGTCTGAATGAATGTCTAACATATAGTGAATGCTTATGGGAAGCGGGTAGGTTTAGAAGATAAAATAAAAAAAGAGCAAGTTAAAAATTACTTAGAAAAGTTAGATGCCTGCAAGTCACCAGGGCCTGATGAAATGCATCCTAGAATACTCAAGGAGTTAATAGAGGAGGT
>NC_133769.1:137571725-137624816 GCF_003597395.2 Chelonoidis abingdonii | reverse complement strand
CCCACAGTGCACCGCTCCAGAAATCGACGCTAGCCTCGGACCATGGACGCACACCACCGAATTAATGTGCCTAGTGTGGACGCGTACAATCGACTCTATAGTATCTGTTTTATAAAATCAGTTTAAGCTAATTCGAATTTATCCTGTAGTGTAGACATAGCCTTTGAGCATAGAATTATCTGTTAGTTTAAGGATTTTAAGAAGCAATTAAACTGGATAATGTAACACAAGCAGGGCCAATGTGACAGAGATAACCATAAGCCATCACCACAGGAATCTACAGATAGTTTTTATTCTACAGCTACTAGTTGTAATGATTCAGTGGTATGAGGGAGACTGGACATGTGCCAAGCAATCTACCAGTGAGAATGTTTGACACAACTGTCACTGTTCTTCAAAAGTTTAACAACTTAAATATAGCTTGGGTTTTAGGGCTTGGAAGACCCCCATGGCACTGATGCTTCATCTTCACTGAGCAAAGAGAGTACTGACGAGAGAGCAAGACAAGCAACTTTTAAAGAACAGTCAAACTGGGCCTCAGACTGAGCTCTATCCCACCACTGCACATACCACATATCGTACTAACACAACCCTTTAAACCAATAACTCAATTGGTTTAGAGTGAGATTCACCAGTGTTTTGGCCACTTTGCACTGCTGTGCTATTACAAAGCAGCTGTAGATTCAGCTTAACTGGCTGCTGTGCTCTGGCTCCTTTTGTGTGGCACTGAATCTGCCCTTAAAAGTGTGTGTGTATATATATATTTTCATTCAAATAATCAGAAATAATGCATTCCCCTTGAATTTCTTGTTGAGTGACCAAAAAAACCCACACAGGAGAGTCCCAGACAAAAAGCCCACTCAGACAGAGTTAATGTTGAGAGTATGCATAGCAGTTTAGTGTCAAAGCCATGATAGTTGATGTAATTATCCTAAAATCAAGTATTGCAAATGCAGAAAACTCAAGAGTCAAGGCCACACTTCAACATATATGGGTTTCTTTTAAGTGTAACCTTAACTCTGAGGACCTGAAGTTGGCGATGCTTGGCCTCAGCATAACATCTCTAAGATACATCCCTTCCCATCCATTCACACAGTTAAACCCCCATCCAGGCTCCCATCTTGATTACTGCAACCTCTTTCTCTATGGCCTTGACAAATGCAATCTTTCCACACTAATGGCCATTCAGAATGTTGCTACAAACTGTATTTTTCTACCCTGTCGCTTTGACCATATCACCCCTCTCTGCATCTCTCCATGGACTGCCTTTTCTGTACCGCACCAAACACTTTCAAAGCCCTTCATGGCTTATCCCCACTACCTATTATCGCACATTCAGGGTTTGTATCCACTTGCCAGCGGATTGATGCTGTGGTGATCAATCCACTGGTGAAGACTTGCTAAATCAACCACAGATCGCTCTCCCGTCAACATAGCATAGTGTGGACCCCACGCTAAGCTATGTCGACTTGAGTTACCTTACTAATGTAACTGAACTTATGTAGCTTAGATAGACTTTCCTCTATAGTGCAGACTTGCCCATAGTGTCTAAAGATCAACTCTTATCTTATAATGGTCCACGATGCCAGCCTCCATTGCCTGCTTGTTAAATTTTTGAAGCAAGCACCTAAAATTTCTCTCTCATGCTGCCTTTCATGCTTAGGAGGAACTTTCTATAAGACAGGATGGATAAAAATGTGTGTATGTGTAATATGTAAATAAGATTTTTAAAATTAAAACAGGTTTGTTTTTTTTAAATCAGCTTATTTAAAATTACATTTGAAATTATAAAAATATGTTTTAAGGTCTAAGTTTATTATAACCTATTGAAATCATTTAATTAAACTAAACAAATATTATGAGGCAGTACATCTTTTCTGCCAAAGTCTTAAAAGAAAGTTAAACCACTGGACTGGTGGAAGACATGGACTAAACTGTAACCAAGAGTTAGTTGAAACGTTAAACCAGTTTTTGACAAAAGTAGACTCTTTTGCAGATGCAAAATTATATATTTTCTTCATTTTCATTTATTCAACTAGTTCTGTTCAATTACTAGTGCATTCAAAGTTAAGAAACCAACTGGGAGTTCAAAATGTAGGAATACGTGTCTTCCTCTTCCAATCTGTACATAAAAACTAAGTGTGCAAGAATGAGGTCCACTAGTTCTAAAATTCTGAAGGAAAATGGTGACCAGAAACAATCATTCAATTCACATGTTGTTTAATAAATTAGTTAGTTTTAAATGCAAAAAATCATGTTTTGATAAATTTTTTCTTATGCATCCTGCACATTTCAGGTAGTTTTATTTAACTAAAATAAATTTTAAAATACTGTTTTATGCAATTTTAGTTAATTTTTCAAAAGAAACTTGACACAAATCATAAGTAAAACATTCATCTACTGAGTAAAAATTAAAATTCTGAATAGATATAAACTATGACTTAAATAAATGTGTATTAATATGGCATATCCTCCTGGTTAACAAAAAGAAACATCAAATTTAGTTTCAAGGCTATATTTAGTTCCAAGTCAACATGTTTTAAAGATTACCAACCAATGAGAATTAATCTTTCTTTAGGAAAAAACTAAAAGTACAGATGCAAAACAAGACTAAAAAAACCATTTAAATCTGTTTGTTGATTTAAATCGCAATTAAAGCTGGTAATTTAAGTCACTGATTTAAATCAATCCACCCTCCCTAACATACACAAAGCCATTTCATTTTTCTCCTTCAAATCCTTCCTTAAAACTCTTTGCCACAATGCCTACAAAAGCCTTGACAACGGGTAGGTTGCTGGTGTGCTGAAACTGCTGCCTGTCATGCTGACCAACAGCATCTCATCATTTCTTTGTATTCCCATGACTATCTGGATCCATCTGTTGTCTTATGGTTGGACTGTAAGCTTCTTGGGACAGGGAGGGTTAATGGACAAATTACTAAAATATGCAGTAAACACTCTTCAAAGTCTTGCAGATAAGGTAGTTGCAAATATTTTTATTTTTTACCACTCTTCTATTTCTTGCAATTTGTGATGTCCTGCTTCTTCTCGACGCTGCAACTGCAAGATAAAGCAGTATCTTCAGTAAGACTTAAAACAGCATTGCTAAAAACTTGCACATTCAACAATTTTTACTTTGCCTCATCATTCCATGGCATCTCAAGACAACAGTAAAACTAAATGGTAAATCCAACCTGCAGAATTAATTGTTCTAGTTAGATTAAAAAACAATGACAAGAACTGGCTTTCAGATCAGGACTATTAAAAAAAAATCACACGTCACTTGTCAGCGGTGGGAAGGAAGCTCTCTGTGGAAAAGAGCAACCTCAGCCATCAGTTTCTGCAGAACTGAAGCTCTCCTTTAAAGAGCTAAATTTCTAGCCTTTACGCAGAGCCCATGCATTTGCAGAGATAACCTTTCAAACGTAAATTAATACAGTGCTGTCTTCCAGAGTCTGAGGACAACTCTAGTGCTGTTGCTGTTCACGAAAGCTATGAGCAACATAGTAAAATGAACAAGACACTTGAGTTTCACCTCTGGGTTGGCAATTGTGAAACTCTTTCACTTGACCAACTTCTGCTGGTGAGAGACAAGATGACACGGGTCTCTTTCTCAGGTCTGGTGTAAACTCATCTCTCTCATGAACAGTAGCTGCTCAAGTGAGAGATATTATTTCACCCACCCTGTGTATCTAATATTCTGAGACCAACATAGCTACAACAACACTGCATACAACAATCTAAAGAATGTCAGTTTTACACAAATACACCCAGTCCCACAACACAGCAATGGGGACTGGCAAGGAAAGTGGGGAAAGAGTGGAGTTTTCACTTTGAGCTGCCAGAACGAGGAAGGAGTTTCAAATTTACCAGACACCTACCATCTAGAGAATGACTTCTCAACAGGAAACTGACTATGGACCTCTCTTGCTAACTTCCTCCCCAGCCCAACCATCTTTCATACTGGTACATTTTCAGAGTCTTGTCTGGACATTTAAATTTTAAAAATGGCAAAAAGAAACACCAACCTCTTGTTCTTCAGCTTGTATTTCAAGAATAGAATTTTTAATGAGATAAAATCAATATAGCAAATAAAATCATACATTAGCAGTAATTTAGCAGATCTTTAAGCACTCTAATGATGTTAGGACAAATTCAGCTCTGGTGTATCCCCAATTCCACTCAAGTCAATTAATTTCTATCCACTCATGGCAATACTGAATTAGATCTTGTAACCTGCATCAATCCTTGCAATATGTATGTGATAAACTAGTTTTCTGTACTACCTACTAAGATCCTACTCTCCCAAGAGTAGATATTTACATGCACAGAAGCTAACACATACAAAGTTTGATTCATGAGTGGAAGTCTGACCTTATTAACAATTGGTATATCCTGATGACAATTTGTGAAGCAACAGTGACAAAATATATGGAACGCTCACAGCCAAAGCAGTCAACATCAGACCAAAGATATGACGACTATAACAAAATCTACTTTCATAGCTTTGGACAAATTGCAAAAAAATCTTCCCTATAGTATTTGAGCACCTGCCAGGTAACATCAATTGCAAGTGTTTAAGGTTTATTTGTCTAATCCACATAAAAATGTAGTGTTAACAACTTGCCAACCCTATTTACGGATAAAGGGCTGGGTTAGGATGGCGTTGAGCCCATGTACAGGTATACTGATAGAGAAGCGTAGCAGGGGTGATTAGCCCAAAACCAAGCATTACAGACCCAGGGAATTCAGAGGCAATACCACACTGAAAAGAAAGTAAGTCTGTTACGCACAAGCTTAACTTTATGGGAGTTTACTGTATTTATGCTGCTTGTTGCATTTATTTTTCCTGTCAAAGAACAAAACAAACCCCCCAGCAGAGACGCGCTACACAGAGCCCCTCCTTAGAGCCCCAACGATGGGGCGGGTCTCACCTTCGCGCGGGCTGGGCCCCCCGCTCCCCACAACCAGCGCGGTGGAATAAGCCGATGCCTGGAGGAGCGACCTGGGCCCTGCGGCCAGGCCCGCGCAAAGCCGGGGCAGCATCGGGCGGGCGCAGAACAGGCAGCTACTGGCGGCCACCATGCTACTTTGCGGCTCACGCACGCGCACTTCAGACGGCTCACGGTAGCCGCTTTCGGCCAAACCGATTAGGCGAAGGATGAGATTCCCCGCGCGCGCTCGGTCTGGGGAGGGGGTGGGGCTCTTCGCGTGCGCCCGCCCGTGTGGCAGGAGGAGCTCGCGCCGCTCTTGCTTTAGTGGCTGGGGAACTCGCAGAGCAGCCTGCGCTGAGAGCGTGGCTGCTTCTGTCGTGGAAAATCCATGTGGGTGCTTTGAGAGGGAGAGAGGAGTGATAAATCCCAGCAGCAATAATGAATTTTTAACTCTAACACCTGTAGAGCAGAAACCAAACAAATGGTGACTGGCAGCAAAGGATTATCTTAAAAGCAGGATGAAAAGGAGGTAGAGGAGCAAAGTGGTGCCTTATTCAGTAAGTGGCAAACTGCTGATCTTGCCAGACATCATTAAACATACGTAGCTGCACCCCACCTTTGCCAGTCCGCTCTTATCACGGCTCTTGCAATGTTTGTTTTTCTTGAAACCCCAACTCCTGCATTCATGTGATTGCGGGAGAATCTCTGTTTTTGTGGTTTTGTTTTTTTAAGTAATTTTTTAGGCGTCACAGTTGTGTGAGAAAGCTTGAAAACATAGCCCAAGAGTATTCTAAGACAGTGGCTCTCAAACTTTTGTACTGGTGACCCCTTTCACATAGCAAGCCTCTGAGTGCGACCCCCCCCCCATAAATTAAAAACACTTTTTAATATATTTAACACCATTATAAATGCTAGAGACAAAGTGCAGTTTGGGGTGGAGGTTGACAGCTAGTGACCCCCCCATGTAATAACTTCGTGATCCCCTGAGAAGTCCCAACTCCCAGGGTATGTCTACACTACGAGATTATTCCGATTTGAATAAACCAGTTTTGTAAAACAGATTGTATAAAGTCGAGTGCACGCAGCCACACTAAGCACATTAATTCGGCGGTGTGCATCCATGGTCCGAGGCTAGCATCGATTTCCGGAGCGTTGCACTGTGGGTAGCTATCCCGTAGCTATCCCATAGTTCCCGCAGTCTCCTCCGCCCATTGGAATTCTGGGTTGAGATCCCAATGCTTGATGGTGCAAAAACAGTGTTGCAAGTGATCTCTGGGTAATGTCATGACTCATTCTTCATCCCCGGAAAGCAACTGCAGACAATCATTTCGCGCCTTTTCCCTGGATTGCCCTGCAGACGCATAGGATGGCACCATGGGCCCCTTTTGCCTTTTGTCACTTTCACCGTGTGGTGTACTGGATGCCGCTGACAAGCGGTACTGCAGTGCTACACAGCAGATGTCATTTGCCAATTGCACAGTAGCAGAGATGTTACGCCAGTTGTTTTGTACCGTCTCGCTGTGCATGTTAAATTTGGCGATGAGAATGATGGTTATCAGTCGTTCTGTACCGTCTGCTGTTGTCCATGGGTGCTCCTGGCCTGGCCTGAGCTTGAGGTCAAGCGAGGGTGAAAAAGAAAAATGGGAATGACGCCCTGAGTCAATCCTCCTTATGTTTATCTAAAAAATAGAGTCAGTCCGCCTAGAAATGGGGCTAAGTAACTAAGAGAACAGTGCACAGAGAACAAGAGCAAGCCGCCCATGTCAGATCCGCAGAACTGAATTGAGCTGGCATGCATTCACGGGGGGGGGCCCCTAGCAACACCCACCCGGTGATTTCCCTTCTTCCCAACCTTTCTGGGTTACCGTGGCAGTGTCCCCCATTTGTGGTGATAAGTAATAATGCAGGAAGAAGAAACACTGACTTCATGAGTGAGATAAAATCAGGGGAGGCAGCCTCCAGCGTATGATAGTCAGGCCAGGACTAAACGGTGGAGGGGAAGAGGAGCCGGCAGCATCTGCTGATAATAGTATAGTCCAGGCAGTACAGATCTTTTCTTTAGAATATGAAGGGGGGATGAAGGGGGGGCTGATGGACCTCCGCCAGTTGCTATGATGAGGACAGTTACCAGGCGTCTCTGTCGCATCATACCGGGAGTTACACAAGGAGTCATCCTAATTTTACCAGACCCCTGGGCGACTTACCTGAGCCAGCCAGGAGCACTCACAGTCTGATGATGACAACGGTGCAAGTCATATTGACCGTCTGCCATTGGGGAGGGGAGGGCAGGAGAGGATGCTGCTTTTCATTGCCACAGCACGCGTCTACCACGCAGCATGCAGTAAGACATAGGGTGACATATAAAAAAATCAAGAACAATTTTTTTCCTTTCTCTTTCCCGGGGGGGTGGGGAGGAAGAAGGGGTACATTGAACGAGATATAGCCTGAAACACGCTGGACTATTGTTTGGACCCTCCAGCATTGGGCTCAGCAAAATGCAAATACTTTCGGAGACTGCGGGACTGGTGGGATAGCTGGAGCCGCTCAGTAATCCCCGTCCTCCTCCATGACGTCCATTTGATTCTTTGGCTTCGCGTATGCGTGTCACACAGCATGTCTGTGGCCTCTTCTATCATGCCTGGAGATTTTTTGAAATGCTCTCATTTGGTCCTCTGTAAGGAGCTGTGATAGAACAGATGTTCCCATGAAGTGATCCGATCCAGATCTCCCATACAGCCATCTGGAGCCTTTTTGGATTTGGTCAGACTGCATCGCCACCTGTGCTGATCAGAGCTCCATGCTGGGCAAACAGGAAATGAAATTCAAAAGTTCGCGGGGCTTTTCCTGTTTACCTGGCCAGTGCATCTGAGTTCGGATTGCTGTCCAGAGCTGTCACAATGGTGCACTGTGGGATACCGCCCAGAGGCCAATACCTTCGATTTGCGGCCACACTAACCCTAATCCGATATGGTGATACTGATGTCAGCGCTACTCCTCTCATCGGGGAGGAGTACAGAAACCTGTTTAAAGAGCCCTTTATATCAATATAAAGGGCCTCATTGTGTGTACTGGTGCAGCGTTAAATCGGTTTAACGCTGCTAAAATCAGTTTAAACGCGTAGTGTAGACCAGGCCTCAGTTTGAGAACCCCTGCTCTAAGAGGTTCACAATCCAGATGACAAATAAAAAGTGCCTTCAATGTATTTCCTAAAAAACCCATGTTTTGGGGGGTCTTGAACTAGGAACATCAGTAGATACACAAGGAATAGAAGGCTTGGCTGCCAGCTGCCTACAGGTTATGGCTCTAATTATACTTGTGTTCATCTATACTCCTATAGATAGTCTCACATATGCAAATCATGAGATTGGCTTTTATGAGACTTTTTTAAAACTAAATTTCACATCCTTTCCTTGCCTTTTGGTTTCTGGGTCTTATGTTGGGTCATGTTTTCAAGCTTTTCTCCACAATCATAAAGATTATAAACTTGTGTGTGTGTTGGGGGGGGGGGTTCTCCTGAGTGAAAGGTGGGGTTCTCACATATTTTCATAACTCAGAAATCTGGAGCTTGAGAATACCACTGATTATGAGAGTTAGCAATATTGCAGATATCAAGGAACAGGCACTGTAAAGTGATTGGTTTATTACAACTAGCTAACTGGGGCTCATTTCAAGGCACAGTTTTGTGAGGTCTCTGGTTGTGATGGCAAGACATGAGCTCTGTGACAGCACGCACTACTATTTCTAGCTCACTGAGCTAATCTCAAGGCACAGGTGGTTACTGAAATTATTGGCTTAGTAGCTCAGTTCCTGCAGCTAGTATATTAAAGACTCACTGAGCAAAAGACCTCATAGAAACCATGAGGCACAGAGATCCCCTGCTCCAGGATCTACATATTAATTTGCCAAAAAAATATCATGTAAAAATATCACTAATGAAAGCCTGACACAGGTCATCATAGAATTATAGAGTTTAAGGCCAGAAGGACCACTAGATCATCTAATCTGACTACCTGTATATCACAGGCCACCAACACACCCCAGCATCTGCACACTTAACCCAACAACCAAAATGAGACCAACGTATTACGTCCCAGAGGAGACTAGACCTTTCTGTGCCACAGGCAGACACTAGGAGGGATCAAAGTGCACCAGTCTTCGAGGCCCCCACAATAGCAAGGAAATGATAAGTGGGATTTCTCAGATGATTCCGGCAAATGACCCACACTCACATACTCTGCAGAGTAAGGAGAACCCTTCTCCACAACATCACTGCTAATGTGACCGGGGGAAATTCCTTCCTACCCTACATATGATGATCACTTTGACCCTGAGCATGTAAGCAAGAACCAGCCAGCCAAACCCCTGAGAGAAAGAATACTTGGTACACCTCAGAGTCCTCACTCACCCTGCCCCATGTCCCATGTCCAGCCATGGCCATCTCTAAGCTTTAGAAGGAGATAAAACTCCCAGAATTCTTTGGGGAGAGATCCCTTCCTGACCGCTGCCAGTGACTGGCTGAAACCCTAAAGCATGAGCTTTAGAAACATAAGACATAAACTGGTAGTAAGCCCCAGCTTTCTTCTTAAAACTCCCAACTCTTCGCTGGAACCCAAGAAAGATGTGCACATGACTAGATGCAAGAAGTCTGGAAATTGTAATGGAGAATAGATTATTAATTATGTGAAACACCTCAGAGAGTTGAGTCATTATAACTCTAAGTAGAAAGAGTTGTGCTATCCCTAAAGAAATCAAAAGGTACCAAACCAAAAAATTAACCCTGAATATATTATCTACTGCTAAACAGAAAATTGTAGGCTAAGGATGAAATTCACACCTGTGCAGAAGGTCTGTGCACCAGGTGGGTGTTCAATACCGAATTAAAGTTTCACCCTAAATTAATCAGAGCCACATGGGACAACAAAGAGGAGGATGGCTGGATGTTTTTCAACATGTTTCTATCAAAGAGAGTTCCCAAAAGTGTCAATTTTTTCTGCTGAAAATCTTCAACATGTTTCAGCCATCTCTTATTTCTCATTGTTTGAAAACCCATTCACTCTGCAGGTCTCAAAGTAATCCTGGGGCTGAATCTGTTTGCTTGTTACAGAAGCTGTCAACAACAAATGGAGATTGGTAAGTATTTTCCTTTTATCTTTAATTTCTTTGTTTTATTCTGCTCTAGATTTTTAATGCTTAGATTCAGTTTGTGGTATTTACCTATGAACATCAGATGTGTTTGTCATCTTCATAGCATTTCTGCTAATCTTCCCTGAATGTAGATTCCTCTCTACATTCAGGCTTCCACTTCTGTTTCACCCCCCATCCCGAGGTTAATAATAAACAAATTCCAAAATCTAGACCTCATGGCTAGCACTTTCTTTACATCGTCAGACAAAAAATTATATTACGTTTGAGACTGCATATCAATAATTTAAGGTAAAATACATTACGGGGTGCTGTGTCTATCCCAAAACAAAGCAGATGGACAGTTAATGCACCCAAACAACCTTAACTCTGCCCAGCCACATATTCTTCAGATTTCCCATGTAGTTAAAGCTCATGGAAGTCTTGTGCAGAAACTACATCTGAAGATTTTTGGTTTTTATTTATTTAGGATAAATGGTCATTTCCTTCTTCCTCCATTATTCTTTGTCATTTAGATTTAATTGATTTTTAAAGACACATTAGATTCTTTCCCCTTTTGCCCCTTGCTCTCACAGGTGGTCACTACAGATCAGTTAAGGTTGTTTGAGTGCCCTAGAAGTACATTTCTATGCCTTGTCATGTTTGAATTTATTTTAAGTTTAGCCTTAACTGTGAATTCTCTGAATTGAATATACTTGGTTTTAGTATAATTACAATGTCCCCATAATGTAGTTTACCCTAAATTACTGATATATACTCTCAACCTTAATTCTATTTTAATGAAGTTTTTGTCTGGAATATAATCGTAAGAATTAGATACAATAATTGATAACAACTTACATTAACTACAACCAAATTTCTTTGCAACCAGTTTGTGCAAAAGAAGAGAAAAACAAGGGGGCCATTAGAGTATAAAAGTTTGAGTCATAGGTTAATTATTGACACTTATAATACTTAATAGATATTCATTGTAATTTACAAATATTAACCAGTCAATCAAGTTGGCCTTTACAAGATACCAACTTCACCAGCTTGCTAGTAACTTAAGATAGCTTTATTCAGGGTCATCAAAAATTCTCAAATCCTGCTATATATTCAATAACTGATGGAAGCAATCCTAATTAGAGGTCACTGTCAATTTTATTTCTCCTTTCCTCTGTAGGGTAACACAAGAAGAGGTTCTTTGTTGTTGATTGTTTCCACTGCCTGTAATGTAACAAGTTCCTAACTGCAGGTGTTAAATGTTACCTTGCAGTTCCTGTTTCATGTGTTTAGTGTGTGTTACTTTATATGTAGTATTGAAAAGATTCATGCTGAATGGCAGGGCCTATAGTGTTCATTTTCTTTTAAAATTACCTTAAATCATGCACTTTTCTTTTGTAAAATAAATCAAAATACTTGGTGTAACTGGGTCCCGGGGATTGACCACACTGAGAATGCCACGCTGAGGGCAGACTGCAAGAATCAGGGCAGGCAATTGTCCAAAACTGATGGGTTTACTCTATAATTAGATTTACCAAGCCAGTAACAAAAGAGCTTCTGCAATACCACACTAGTTAACCAGAAGTCAAACATAGTCCTCTCTGGCTCCCATCCAGATGAACTGAACGCTCAGATTTAGATACACCTCCTAGTGGATGCTGTCCATATCACAAAAAGCATCATCAGAACTGGCTTTGTTAGTCTAAACAGAGAGGGCAGAAATGGATTCATTAAGACTAAGTCATCCTATCCCTGCAATTGGCCCCTTTAGGGTTAGAGTTGAGGCATTTTAATTAGTCACTGTGGAGGAAACTACAGCTTCAGACTTTGAGTAGTACCAGTGGTGCAAGTATGGAATATGGCCTCTGGTATTGCAGGAGTTAAGTTATTTAAAAAGTAGTTTACACTTTTTATAATTAGCTGTGCTGATTAAAATATTAATTTATACTGCAGTTTCTTTAAGAAGAGTTATTTTGACTTTGTTGCACTGCAGGTGGAAATTGAATGCAGAAAAGAGCCTTATGAGAACCTTAAATCAAAAGCAGAAGTTCTTATTGCCTTTACTTTTAAATGCCAAAGTCTCTCCTCAGTTACAAACATGTAATTCTCATAAAAAAATGTGCCGAAGCAGTAATTATATTTTGTTCAATTACTTCAAATATACTTGTAATGTGTCCAATTTTAATAATGATATTTTGTTGCCACCATGGTATCAACAATAGTATACTTCTCCTCCAGTGCATCACTAATGATTTAAACAAACGCAATAAAACAATGCTAGAACACTTAATATAATTGGAGCAAGGAATCAAATTACAGTTGAGGTTCACTGTGCAAGAATTTAAATTGTCTCTTATTATTTGAAAGCTCTCTACTGCTGCCATCTGATATCTCTTCATCAATTAGAATAGATCCAATATTTCAAGCAGTAATTCTTGCTTTCCCTTTCTATAACACAGTGATGTCAACAGAGACTTTCCCCCACACTTTATGTGAATTATTCCTTTGTTGATACATACCATTTCTTCATAATTTCTCTTATGTGGATATTAAGATTATGGATTTTTATGAAATATCATACTAATTACATAAAAAAATCTATTAAGCTGCCAAAGAGTATTTAAAAATAAAAATTAAGGGCCAAATCCCAAGCTTTTAATTAAGGGACATTTGGGTCCTGTTGGATTGATGTAAGGCAAGCAGGATTTGGCCTTAAGAGTGCGATGAGAAACTTTGGCATATGGTACTTTAGGAACTACTGTTACACTAAGAGTAATTAAAGTACCAATCAAGATCAGGGCTTCATTGTGCTTGGCTCTGAACAGCAAAATACCCATAATTAGCATGTAAATACAAAGTCAGAAAAATGAACAGTTATGAAATTTTCTTAATTTTGTATAACTTTAGTATAACAACTCACTTCCTCAAAAAGTCAGCGGCCTGTTGAAATGACAATTTAAATATTGTCATCACAATACAACTATTGTGTATAGAATGACACTACTTAAGAGTGGACAGAGAAGCATATATAGTTATATTACAGATCACTCACAAAGACCTTAATATAGCATTTACTTGTTAGCAAATAATTTATCTGAAGTGTAGTTTTACTCTAGAAAAAAAACTATGTGAATTGCCAGCATCTTATTCAGATTTGTTTTCTTTGGATGCAATCCACCCAATACGTGGGGCTAACACCAGACATATACACCAGTACTATCCTCTTTATTTGGGGACAATTTTATGGCCTGTGTTATACTGGAGGTCAGATGAGATGACCACAATGGTCCCTTCTGGCCGTGGAATCTAAAAAAGACCACAGATTAGGGATAGTACATAGGTCTTGTGCAAGTCCTCTGCAGAAAGGTTGAATTTCACCCTGTAATACACAAGTCAAGTCAAACCATGTGTGACCTGAGTATATGAGATAGTCAAGTCAGATCAACCTATGACCAGATCTTGAAGTACTTGGTAAAAGTATTGTGGAGGAAACGGAAAATGTCTGTACTTATTGGAAAACTGGCATAAGTTTAATTAATCATAAAGCAGAAACAGTGTATTTCCCCCCTTAAAGGTGATTTATGAAGGATTTTCAAGAATTTGAGCTTGTGCCCTTTAAGACAGGCCTGAAAGGTTAATTTTTTTCCTGTGTGTTCTTTACTTTAGAAAATCAGGAATGTCAAGTTGAGTCTTTCCTGATTTTGCTGAAGAAACTGTGAAGACTTAAGGATGTTTCCTATGAGCTCTAAGAATTACTAAAATTAATTCTTACTAAAATTTATTATTATTATTATTTATTAGTTGTATTAATGAGAGTGTTTAATCTGTATTTAAGCTTCCTTTATCCAAAATATGTAATAATTTAAATTTAATAGGTGTAAACAAAAAAGCAAAGGTTTCAACAGTGACTAAAAATACCTTCCCTTTAATTACTCAGCTTTCACTTTATTGACTCTTCTGACATCGCCATATTATTCCTGCCTAGAGAAGACCCTCATTTCTAATTTAACAGATTTTTATAAGACTTTTTAAAATGTTTGTATACATCATAAAGAAGCAAGAAGTGCATACACCTAATTTAGGTTTGTCCTAACAAGCCATCATTGATATTATGGGAAATAGTAGAAGAACTACAGTAGACAAGTAATGAAACACTAAGTGAAATGGTGCAACAGACAGAAACAGCAGACACAGTTCTTGGAACCATTATGGACCTGGAGCTGCAGGTTTTGTTGAGTATGTCCTCCCCTCCCCCCGCACTAGAAAAATTCAGAAATTACAAGGGAACGCAACACAAGACAAAAAGTAGTAGGCAAAAGTTAAAACTTGAAGGGATAGATTTCTCCCCCCCTTGAGTTGTCTAAGGTTTTTATCTGCTGTTTAAATCAGTGAAAGCCTTACAGCTAGAACTCTGTACCATGCTTTGGAATGTTCCCCTTGGAATAAACTGTGTTCATTAAATTGATCCTTGTATCAGGGCAGCTGCCTCCTGAGCACCTCCTTTTGGCCAGAATTGGCTCCACAGTGCCCTTTCTCTGTTTCCCTTCTTCAGGGCCCCTTATGAGCTCCCCAGTCTTTCTTGAGGCTAATACCATCCCCTGCCTAGGGTTTTTTAAATAATTGAAACAGTTAAAAATAATCCTCAAAGTCCTACAATACAACCTATTACAGCAACACAAAAGTTTATATTCATCTCTGGCTCTTCTACCACACACTGAGCTCTTCCTCTGTCGTGGTCTGCTCTTCACAAAGCCAACTCTCCTAGCCCTTCCTAGCTGGATCTCAGTCTTCTGGCTCTGGCTACCTTCTCCTGCCAACATCTTGCCTGTTATGAGGGAGAAGGCAGCATATAAACTGCCCTTCTTCAAAGGGCTGATCCCAGTTGGTTGGGAGAGAGAGGACCTCTGCCCACCGTACACTACAGGGCTCCTAATCCTGGGCCCTTAAAGGAACACGTCTTTTTTCCCATCCAACTACTAATTCACCAGGACCGCTTCCTGTCTTCTGGCTTTGGCGATTTCCTGTATCTTTGTTCATTCTAGTGTTCCTGGAGTGGGGTCTTCTGGCTCCTTCTAGCTTTAAGAGCCACCATCTCTGTTACAAGCCTCAAAGGAGACAGGTAGACTGTTTCTGCATTCTGTCTATAATCATGGAGAGTAAAAAGGCTGAGTTTTCTTCTAGTTCCTAGCTATCATGTTCCTGGGTTCAGGAATAATAAGCATTTATGCCCAGATTCTGCATCAGGACCCACTAGCACAGATCCATATTGGTAGATCCTGATGCAGGAATAGAGTCATAATAGATTAATCTATCCTGATTCTGAAAGAGGGGATTGGAATTTCCTCCTTTTACTCAGGCTAGCTAAAATAACCTCTAGAAAAAGAAGAAACTAGTACTGACTCCAATGCTGTTTAGATCTTATAGTCCTTATGCTAGTCAAATTCCTTGCATGTTCCTGTGGCCCACCACTTCCCGCAGCTCCCATTGGCTGGGAATGGTGAACCGCGGCCACTGGGAGCTGGGGGGCTGTGCCTATGGACGGTCAATGTCAGCAAAATGTTTCGCAGCCCACAATCATATCACCCTGATGAGCCACATGTGGCCTGCGGGTCGCAGGTTGCCCACCACTGATCTTGACCATCTCTGACTATCTAACCTGCTCTTAAAAGCCTCTAATGATGAAGATTCCATAACCTCCCTAGTCAATTTATTCCAGTTTTTAACTACCCTGATAGGAAGTTTTTCCTAATGTCCAACCTAAACCTTCCTTGCTGCAATTTAAGCCCATTGCTACTTGTCCTATCCTCAGAGGTTATCAAGAACATTTTTTCTCCCTCTTGCTTATATCAACCTTTTATGTACTTGAAAACTGTTATCATGTCCCCTCTCAGTCTTCTCTTCTCCAGACTAAACAAACCCAGTTTTTTCAATCTTTCCCCACAGGTCATGTTTTCTAGACCTGTAATCATTTTTGTTTTGCTTTCCTCTGGACTTTCTCCAATTTGTCCACATCTTTTCTGAAATGTGGCACCAGAACTGGACACAGTATTTCAGTTGAGGCTATATCAGCGTGGAGGAGAGTGGATGAATTACTTCTCGTGTATTGTTTACAACACTCCTGCTAATACATCCCAGGATGATGTTTGCTTTTTTTGCAACAGCATTACACTGTCGACTCATATTTAGCTTGTAGTCCACTATGACCCCCAGATCCCTTTCTGCAGTACTCCTTCACAGGCAGGCATTTCCAATTTTTTATGTGTTCAAATGATTGTTCCTTTCTAAGTTGAGTACTTTGCATTTATCCTTATTGAATTTCATCCTATTTTCTTAGACCATTTCTCCAGTTTGTCCAGATGATTTTGAATTTTAATCTTATCCTCCAAAGCACTTGCAATCCTTCCCAGCTTGGTATCATCCACAAACTTTATGAGTTTACTCTCTATGCCATTATCTAAATCATTTATGAAGATATTGAACAAAACTGGACCTAAGACCGATCCCTGCGGGACCCCATTTGATATACCCTTCCAGCTTGACTGTGAGCCACTGATAACTACTCTGTGGGAATGGCTTCCAAACGAATTATGCACCCACCTTATAGTAGCTCCATCTAAGTTGTATTTCCTAGTGTTTTATGAGAAGATCATGCAAGACAGTATCAAAAGCTTTATTAAAGTCAAGATATACCACATCTACCACTTCCCCCCTACCCAGAAGCTTTGTTATCCTATCAAAGAAAACTATTAGGTTGGTTTGACACAATTTGTTCTTGACAAAACCATGCTGTTACTTATCACCTTGTTATCTTCTAGGTGTTTACAAACTGATTGCTTAATTATTTGCTTGGTTATCTTTCCAGGTGCTGAAATTAAGCTGACTAGTCTGTTATCTTTATAGATGGGCACTATGTTTTCCTTTTCCAGTCCACTGGAATCTCTCCCATCTGCCATGATTTTTTGAAGATAATCATCAATGGCTCAGATATCTCCTCAGTAACAAATCTGAGTATTGTCAGATGCATTTCATCAGGCCCTGGAGACTTGAATACATCTAACTTGTCTAAGTCATTTTTAACTTGCTCTTTCCCTATTTTAGCCTGTGATCCTACCTCATTTTCACCAGTGTTTGCTCTGTTAGCTGTCCAATCACTATTAAACTTTTTGGTGAAAACTGAAAAAAAGTCATTTAGCACTTCTGCCATTTCCACATTTTCTGTTATTGTTCCCCCCCATTGAGTAATGGGCTTATCCCATCCTTGGTCTTCCTCTTGCTTCTAACATATTTATAGATATTTTCTTGTCACTCTTTATGTCTCTAGCTAGTTTAATCTCATTTTGTATGTTGGTCTAATTTTATCCCTACATGGTTGTGTTATTAGTTTATATTCATCCTTTATAAATTGACCTAGTTTGCAGTTTTTGTAGGGCTCTTTTTTGAGTTTTAGATCATTGAATATCTTCTGGTTAAGAACGTGTGGTCTCTTGCCATACTTCCTATCTTTCCTATGCAGTGGGACAGTTTGCTTTTGTGCCCTTAATAATGTCTCCTGGAAAAACTTCCAGCTCTCTTGAACTGTTTTTTCCTTTAGACTTGCTTCCCCTGGGATCTGACCTACCAACTCTGTGAGTTTGCTAAAGTCTGCTTTCTTGAAATTCATTATATTTACTGGGCTGTTTTCCCTCCCACCATTCCGTAGAATCATGAACTCTATCATTTCATGATCAATTTCACCCAAGCTAACTTCCACTTTCAAATTCTTAACCAGTTCCCCCATTTGTCAAAATCAAATCTAGAACAGTGTCTCCCCTTGTAGAGCTGTCCACCTTCTGAAATAAAAAATTGTCTCCAATACATTGTTAGAACGTATTGGATAATTTATGTCCTGCTGTTATTTTACCAACAGATGTCTGGGTAGTTGGAGTCCTCCATCACCACCAAGTCCTGTGATTTGGATTGTTGGATTTGTTGTTTAAAAAAAGCCTCATCCATCTCTTGTTCCTGGTTAGGTGGTCTGTAGTAGACCCCTACCATGACATATCCTTGTTTTTTACCCCTTTTATCCTCACCCAGAGACTTTCAACAAGTCTGTTTCCTATTTGCATCTCAACCTCAGTCCAAGTGTATACATCTTTGGTATATAAAGCAACACCTCCTCCCTTTTTTCCCTGCCTATCCTTCCTGAGTAAGCTGTACCCTTCTATACCAATATTCCAGTCATGTGTATTATCCCAACAAGTCTATGTGATGCTAACTATATTGTGTTTATTAACTAGAATTTCTAGTTCTTCCTGCTTATTCTCCATACTTTTTGCATTAGTATACAGGATACTTAATTTGATTTCCCCTCTACGTTCTTTCTTATCTCTTTCCCTGATCCCTGCTATAATTGCCCATGTTCCCCCAAGATTCCAACCCTTTTCCCACATCTCTGTGTTTTTGACTTGCCTATGGGCTTTAGTCTCCTGCCCCCACTGAACCTAGTTGAAAGCCCTCCTTGCTAGGTTAGTCAGTCTGTATCCAAAGATGCTGTTCCCCTTCCTCAATAGGTAGACCCCATCTCTGCTCATAATCTAACATATTTATCCTCTTAACACCTTGTGAGGTAGGGAAGCATTGTTAGGTGCTGCATATTCTCAGGGTTTCAAAGCATTTTATAGACCATGAAACTATACAAAACCTCTTTGAGAAAGATAGTTCCCAACCCCATTTTACATGTGGGGACCTGAGGCACAGAGATAAGTGACTTGTCCAGTGGAACTGGAATTGAACCCATATTTCCCAACAGCCCAAGTTAGCACTCTTGCCACTGGACAATCCTTCCTCTCCCAGTCCAAGACAATCTGGGTTCTATTGCTACTACATATTCACTGTGAGATCTGTCATTCTTTGGTGTCTCGGTTTCTTCTTCTATAGAATGGTGAGGATATTTTCTCACAGGAATGTTGTGTAGTTTGGCTATAAAATGCTTTAAACGCTCAGAGGTATTCAAAAGTAATTATTTCCATAGCCTTGGAGACATGTTATTCCTGAATAACTTTGCTGGACAATCTGCAAGTGGGAATAGAAATACAAGTACTTTTGAGAGTGTTTGGAGATGAGTGCAACCAATAATAATTGTTGCAGTTGGAAAACTACCATAGGAAAGGATGAGGAAGAAATCATAGAAGATGTTAATAAAGGCAAAAGCGAGTTTAAGGTGGAAGGGGTGAGTAAAAGCCAGTGTGGTGCAAAACTGTTGCAAGAGAACCAAGACATGGGGAAGGTTTTCCAACAGACTCTCAAACTTTTCATTGAAACTGGGCCACCTTTCTGGAAAAGCATGTATGGCTTCAGGCAGGTGACAATCCTTTTCTGTGGTTCACATTCAGCACTATCTGGGCACTATATAACCAAAAAGAAGCAAATGAAAGAGAGCAACACAAATTCAGTGTTCTGGAGGGACTGACTTGTGAAAAGAGGTAATGTGATGGGGCAAGGCCAGATGGCTACAGTAAAGTACTGAGAAACAGGTATGTTAGCCCCAGGCTAAACAAATCCCTAGTACCCTGGTAACCAAGTGGCAGTTGCTCCAGGTTAATCAAGGCACCTGGAGCCAATTAAGATCTTTCTAGAAGGCAGTAGAGATAGCTACTTTAATTAGAACACCTGCAGCCAATCAAGGCAGGCTAATCAGGGCACCTGGGTTTAAAAAGGAGCTCACTCCAGTCAGGCAGGGAGGAGCCAGAGGAGAAGGAGGTGTGTGAGGAGCTGGGAGCAAGAAGGCAAGGAGCTGAGAGTGAGAGTGAGAGTGAGGCCTGGTCTACACTATGCATTTAAATCGATTTAAAGAGCGTTAAATCGATTTAACGCTTGTACCCGTCCACACTACAATGCCCTTTATATCGATATAAAGGGCTCTTAAATCGATTCTGTACTCCACCCCGACAAGAGGAGTAGCGCTAAATTCGATATTAATATATTCGGATTACGGTTAGTGTGGATGGAAATCGACATATTGGCCTCCGGTGGTATCCCACAGTGCACCACTGACCGCTCTGGACAGCAATCTGAATTCGGATGCAGCGGGCAGGTAAACAGGAAAAGCCCTGGGAACTTTTGAATTACATTTCCTGTTTGCCCAGCGTGAGCTCTGATCAGCACGGGTGGCGATGCAGTCTCAATCCAAAAAGAGCTCCAGCATGGACCGTATGTGAGATACTAGATCTGATTGCTGTATGGGGAACAAATCGTGTTGTATCAGAGCTCCGTTACAGACACAAATGCCACAAGCGTTGAAAAAAATCTCCAGGATACACAGCGCGTGACAAGCGTAACGGAAGCCAGAGACTCAAATGGACGCTAATGGATGAGGGGTACTGAGGACTCCACTATCCCACAGTCCACAGCAGTCTCTGAAAAGTATTTGCATTCTTGGCTGAGCTCCAATGTTGTAGGTTCAAACACAGTGTCTGAGTGGTTCAGAACAGCTCCTCAGTTCCCCCCCCACCCACGTGAAAGAAAAGGGAAAGAAATCATTTCTTGACTACTTTCAATGTCACCCTATATGTACTGAAATGCTGTGGTAGACGCGTTGCTGCAGCAGTGAAGAGCAGTATCCGCCCTCCCCTTCCCCCTCCTGGTGGTAGACGGTGCAATAGGACTATAACCGTCCTCTGAATATCTAACATGTTGACATCGAGGCCAACATTGCTGGTTACTCCCAGTAGATAGGACAGAACGGCTAATAACCAGCTTCATCATAAGCAACTGGGGGCTCAGCCCCCTGCTTTCCTATGTAAAGAAAAGATTCTGTACTACCTGGACTGTCATAGCAGCAGCATGCTGGGCCCTCTCCCCCACACCGCTTAATGTCCTCCTGGACTATCACGCGCTGGAGGCTGCCTCCCCCTCATTTATGTCAACTAAACACTCAGTGTTTCTTATTCCTGCATTCTTATTATTTCATGACACAAATGGGCAGGACACTGCCACGGTATCCAGGAAGGTTGGGGAGGAGGAAGCAACGGGTGGGTGTTGCAGGGGCACCCCCTGTAATACTGACACGGAGCAGCTGTGCTCTGATACACGGTCCTCTAATACACTTGCCCCTATTCTAGGCAGGACTGACTCATATTTAGAAACCATAAGGGAGGATTGGACTCAGTCCCAGTGATCAATCCCAATTTTGCTTTTGCGTTGCGCCCCCAGCTGTTCATCCAGGGGCTCTCATGATAGCAGCGACAATACAGAGGAGGAGAGATAACCGTCATCTCATTGCCAGTTTTCTCTGGCAGTAGACGGTACAGAATGACCAGTAACCATCTCTGCTATCATTGCAAAAGCAAGTGAGTGCTGCCTGTGTAGCCGCTGGGTATCGCCCTCTGTCCACGGCATCCAGACACATATGGTGCCGGAAAAAAAAAAGCTGAACGGGCTCCATGGTTGCTGTGCTATGCGTCTGCCAGGGCATCCAGGAAAAACGGCGCGAAAGGATTGTCAGCTGATGTTTTCCCAGAGGAAGGAATGACTTGATGACATTACCCAGAACCACCTGCGACAATAATGATCAACCCAGAATCCAAGGGGCGGGGAGACTGCAGGAACTATTGGATAGCTACGGAAGAGCTACCCACAATGCAACGCTTCAAAAATCGACGTAGCCTTGGACCATGGACGCACAACGCCGAATTACTGTGCCTAGTGTGGCCGCATGGAAATCGAATTATAATATCAGTTTATAAAACGATTTTAGCAATTCGATATTATCCGTAGTGTAGACATGGCCTGAGAGTGAGTACTGCTGGAGGATTGAGAGGACAAGCGTTATCAGACACCAGGAGGAAGTCCTGTGTGGTGAGATAAAGAGATGTTGAAGAGGCCAGGGAAGTAGCCCAGGAGTTGTAGCTGTCATGCAGCTGTTACAGAAGCACTATTAGAAGCTGCGATCCACAGCGCCTAGGCTGGAACCGCGAGTTAGAGGCGTGGGCCCGGGCTCCCCCCAAACCTCCCAACTCCTCATCAGACACAGGAGGAGCTGACCCAGACTGTGGGTTTCACAAGAGGGGAAGATCACTGAGGCGAACAAATCCGCCAATAAGCGCAGGACCCACCAAGGTAGAGGAGGAACTTTGTCACAGTAAGTGTGTGTAGATTATCTTATAGATAGCTAACGGCTAGTTAACATGATACATGTACAAATATTTGAAATGGTGCACACCTAAGAACAAGAAGGATTCTTTTGGGTTATACATACAGGTGTAACTAGGAGCAGTAAGATGAAAATAAGAAACTAAGAACTTCCTGAAAGTGTTTGACTGGAATATTCTTCTAAGGAAAATGATATAAGCCTCCTTGTTTGGAACATTTAGAACTGGGGTACAGAACAAAGGAAAATGGTAACAATCCTGCATTGCTGGGAGGGTGGATGTAATGGGTCTTTCCCACTCTAGTTTCTTTGATTCACCTTCAGGTAAGTGATCTTGCACATACTGGGCAAAAACGCTGGGTCAAATTCCTGGCACTTCCCACAGGAAACTGATTTCGCATTCAAAGAAATGAGACAAAAAAAATTTACAACTTTTCTGGCATGATCACAGGTCTCAGCAACAAGCTGAGAAACATAATGCTGAGGAGTCTACATTTTGAGTGCTCTCTTCCTTCCATTGGAATAAAAAAAATTAGTGTTAGTTTAGAAAAGGCACAAAGAAAAAGACAAGTCCATCCTGACAAGGGCTATTGGCTTCACCAGATCTTCAGTGAAAAAAAATATGCAGCCTGCTTAGATTCTTGAATATAAGAGATTGCTGCAAAGGCGTAGAGCCAGCTTGTACCAGTGCATAATTTAATTCAAAAGGTGTGAAGGAAATACCATTATTAATCCTTTTAATTAGTTATATACAGGTAGGAAAAGATGGATGGTTGTGGTGGGGTGGGGGGAGAAGTGAACATCTAAACTATTGCTTATGTCTGCTGCTAGCGACATTATAGCAGAGAAGTACAAATGCTCCTCTCTGACATGATAAAACCATCAGAACTAGAGTCCTTAATTCCTTTTTTGCCTCACTCCTACTTTCAAGGGAAAACAGACAAGGGAGATATAAGGGAGGTTACCCTGGATGGGCAAGGGTGGGGCTTGATAAGCTAGGGGGCAGAGTCAGACAACAGTTCTATGAAATCTGCCATATGTAGCTGAAGAGCAGAGAAGAGGAGAAAAGGGACGTACAACAGGAGAGAGTATGCGCTGCTTGCCAGATGGTTTCAGGTTTTTCTTCATTTTATTTCTGTCTGTGTGTGGAATCTCCCATTTTTTGATTAAGCACGCTAGTAAATGTTTTTTTTATGTAGCTTTGGTTGCAAATGCTGGTTAACAAACCTTTGTTAGTAGCACTTGTCTGGTTACCCTTAAGCCTTGTAAACTGAATTGGACTGAGTGAGAATAGTTCTGATATTTGTTTAACATAGGTTCATCTTGTGAATTGGGTGGACTAAAAGGCTTTTTGCTTTAAATTTGCAATTGCTCCCGACAGCTTTTTAGCACTGAGGGAAGCGGCTAGAGAAAATTAAGATTAGAAGTATTTACTCATCAGCAGTGTGAGTAACAAGGATATTTTTCTCATTGCAAAATGCATTAAGAAAAAAAATTGTTCATTTGGTAACAAGTCCACTACCCCATGTAAACATTTCATGAAATACCTTGGAAGAGAGGCTCTACTTAGAAGTATTAAAATAACAATTTATTCACTCATGCACTGAGATCTTAGCAACAAAAGAAATAAATTTAATTTGACAAAAGCCAAGAGATTAAGGCTGAAATTCCATTTTAAATTATTCTGTTATGCTGAGGTAATAGCAGATCAGATGGTATGTTTGAGGCCCCTCTGCCAGAGGAGCAAATCAACTGCAACTAATAGGCATCCTGACTTGAGTTCTAACCATCATT
Organism: Chelonoidis abingdonii; assembly: GCF_003597395.2. Taxonomy (NCBI): domain Eukaryota; kingdom Metazoa; phylum Chordata; order Testudines; family Testudinidae; genus Chelonoidis; species Chelonoidis abingdonii. The sequence goes on along the minus strand of NC_133769.1, from coordinate 137,600,838 downwards.
TCAGCATTAATTCGAGTATTGCCTTGTTTTTGTGAGGGTAAGCAAAACCTGTAATGTCATATTTATATTTTTATGGACATTTGTAAGAACTGAGGCAATTTTAAAAATGTCCCTTCAGAAAACAGACTTCTAACACCTGCAAAACTGTTATATTCTGATATAAAAATAAATGTAGATATGTGTTAGTACGTATTAGACTATAGCTATTCAAGCCTGTCTTATGAAATACATGCTAAGCTTTATTGACCAAATTTTCCACACTATTCCACAAGCAGGACTTCACTTAGGTCAATGTCATTACCACCAATATAAAGCTGGTGTAGCAAAACAGAACCAGGCCCGAGCTCTTTCATTTAACACACTGCAACAACACAGATCTACCAGAATTGTGAGTTAAAGGAGCATAATAAAGTCCCAATCCTGCTTTTTGTTGTTGTTGTTGTAGCTTGGGCAAAACTCTGAGTACATCAAGAGTTACAATTGCAGGATCAGGCGTCTTATGTCTGAAATTGCTCATTCTGAATCTTAAAATTGTTCTACAATGTAGACATCATAGCCAAGTCTTTCAGAATGCAACATAATAATAAAGCTCCATATTTTAAACCTATGTATACCATGCTTTAGCCCACAGCGAGCTTATAGTCAATGTATAGACCCTCAGAAAATAGAAGCACTGATAAATTTGCAGCTGTAGTAGTTCTATCTGCAGTAAAGGACACTTCTGTATTCACTGAATCTAAAATGATTTGATAGAATCACCTAAGAGGAAGGTAAGGTGCTTCTGTTACTTGTGTTGTGCTATTTCAGTAACTTTTAAGCCTGTTTTTCTTTAATTGCCATTACACTGAATCTAAATTTTCCACCCCCCTCCAAAAGTCTTACCGTCTAGTTACTTCTTGTGTTTCCATTGTCTAATATGTTCTTCTGATTTAATTTCAGAGCCTCTGAGTGACAACAGGTGACAGGCTGGCGGCTCAGACTGTTGTGTCACAGAGGAGTTCCAGGATAACGGCAGAAAGACATCTTATCAGTTATTGGAGAACACCCAGGACAGAAAGGACATACAATACCTTCTTTTATGATTTTAAATATTGATCAGGGTTAGCAATACCTGTGCTTCATTACAGAATGTCCTGTGGTAATGGTGAAACTAGTGGGCACTCTATGTATAACCTCTGTGGTCAGGGTCAAAGCTCCAGCTCCCAGTTAGCTAGTCTGAATGGTCATAGGAAGTCTTCAGGATTGTTGGAAGTCACAGGGAACTTAAATAATAAGCAATATTCTTCAGTGGCACTAGCTCCAGATACCATGGTGAATAATGGATCAGGAATTCCCCCTAACTCTGAGGAAGATACAAAGGATTCAGCATTCCAGCTCAGCAACCAACCTATGACAGGAAGTGAAATCCGTAGGACCTACACTACCAAGTGTTTCTATGGCCCTTATTTAACCAAAACTAGCATGCAGGGAGATGTCTACAACTTCCTGGAGAGGCCTAGTGGATGGAAGTGTTTTATTTACCATTTTACTGTGTAAGTACCTATACTTTCACATAATTTCTGATGTAAGAGCTATATGAAATTGTGCACTTATGGTCTACTGGAAACCAGGGTACTATGAGTCAGAGTCTGGCACCCTTACTCACAGGGATGGTCTTTGCTCACATGAGTAATCCCATTGAAATGGATGGAACTACTTGTTCCAGAAAGGATCAGGCCCTATACCTGTTAACTTTTCTAGTGCAGTTCACTGGTGTCCTTCAGTGTTTTTATTTTTACTTGTAACTTCCCTTTCAACTACTGTGCTACATCCTTGCTATATACAAGACAAAAAAGGTCCAGTACTATTACCACACTTTTTTTTATCTCTGTCTTAATTTATTGACATTGTTCCAGTAGACAAGGAGATGTGTAAGACTTAGCTCTGGTCAGATACATCCTATAACTGTAGATGCGCACTGTTCATCCTGCAGTTGCACAACTGACTTCAAGCCATTTTTTAAGTCAACTTGTTGTACAAACACCTGAACACTATATTTCTTTTTTCAGTTTGGATTAATTTACACAACTTGAAGTTATCAGTATTAGATACAAACTTTGCAGCAAGTTAGTCATTTTACCTCATGTGCAGTACACAGTGAGAGGAAATTAAGGCTTTGATTTATCCGTGTAGTAGCAAATTAATATAGCTGTTAATATTTTCTCTAAGCTGCTTATAGCATCCACCAGGACAGTACAATTTAGTTATCACTTCACATGCTGCTTAAGGGCAGCAAGGAGCCTCCCCACCTCCCTGCCCAGATTAACAGACTCATGCTTGTGGGGCTCATCCTGCTACCATGCTAAAAATAGCTGTGTAGACATTGCAGCTCAGGCTGGAGCTTGAGCTTTGAAGCAGAGTGAGAGGGGTGGGCTTCAGAGGCCAAGCTCCAGCCCAAGCTGAAACTTAAAAATGCTTCCCACAAGGCTATTTTTAGTATGGTAGCACAAGTCCTGTGAGCCCCAAGGCTGCCCTTAGGGGTAGGCCACCCAGGCGACTGCCCAGGGTGCCATGGTCAGGGGGGCGCTGTGCAGCAGCACAGAATGCGTGCTGCCAGTGTAGTGTCAGAAGCTGCTCTTGGCTGGCAGGGGAGTGCTGCATTGGGGGATACCCAGATTTCTCCCTGCTTCCTCCCGAGGGAGGAACACGGGGGAGGGGGACAGTGATGATGCACAGATACTGTTTGCTTCCCCAATGTTCCTCTGCGCCCTCTAGGGGGCTGTAAGTGGGGAAGTGAGGAGCAACACTAAGCACTCAGGTGGGGAAAGTGACCTGGATGCAGGGAGCCCTGATGTTGCTCCTCTGCTCACAGTCCCCTAGGGGCACGTGGATGGGCAGCATCGGAGGGGGGGAGTGAGCAGCAATACCAGCTGCTCCGTGCGTCCAAGTCAGTTTCCCCACGTGGGCACAGAAGGGGAGTGCAGGGATTTGGAGATGCAGGAGGGGAGTGCAGGGGTTGGAGTGAAGTGGGCAGAATGCAGGGGTTAGGTACACAGGAGAGGGGTGGGGAGCCTGAGGAATCCATGGGGGCCAAGGGAAATAGAGGGCACCCATGGGGGCAGGGGAACCAAAATACAAGTTCACCCAGGACACCATTTTCCCTAAGGCTGGCCCTGGCGAGTCCTCATCTGTCAACCCAGGCTGGGAGGATCTCTGCCAGGGGCTGCCATGGGACATACCTTAACAGTAACTATTATTTGCTTTTTGCTACAGTAAAGGGCCTGTTTGTGCCCCTGTTGAATCAAGTGGGAGTTTCACTATTTACTGGAGTGAGATTAAGATTGGGCCAAAAAAAAAAAATCTTTGTTATGAAGAAAAGTGGAGCGTATAGCTCTTGTGTTTGTCTCAAGTGTTTTCTTAGGACCTGATCATGCGTTCTTTAGCCTAAGAAAATCATCACTCATTTCAAGTAAACAAGAGAGTGTCAAATGCCTACTTTTTGGAAAAAAGACTTAGAAAGATACAGCAATGTTTTAAAATGAGGGTAAACCATGATGATGCCTCTGTTAGTCATTAAGTAGATAGTCTTATTACTGTTTATTTCCTTTCTGTCTCAAGATTATCCTGGCTTTCATCAAATGATGTTTTGATTCATGAAATTTTGCCAAGGAAACGGATAGGGCCTCTTTCAAGGACTATACTTATAGTATATAATCATGCCTAAGGCTTTAAATCTTAAGGTAGATTTAAATAAGTGAATGATCATAGTTTAAGCCTATTTGAGGTTGGGATTTATTTGTCTCACAAAAAATGTGTTTGAGATATGAAATACTGATGATGAGAGAAAACTAAGGTTGACCTTTAATTTGTGCTTGTGGCAGTGGTTTTTTTAAAAAACTAGATCGCAGTTGAGGGAAACCACTGGAGTTAATAGAAATTTTTTTTTTAGTGGCATAATGATTTTAGTAAAACTAAAAACCACTTAATTCCCCTATTCATCCCACTTTTAAAAACTTTTCACTAAGAAGTGCTTATTTTGATTAAAAGAAAACTTGTATACGATTCTTTAGACATTAGTTGCATCTAAGTATCCACCTAAGTGCTTTAACTCCCTAATGATCATATAGTATATACATTTACAGTACAAGGATTTTTACAAAGTGTAGATATACCATACAATAGTAAATATGATTAAAGGATATACTGACATGAATAAAAACTGAATATCAAAATTTTTAAAATGTTGCCCATTTCATTTATGTATTACAGGCATAATTAATGTTACATGGACCATTAGAATCTTAACTTCTTCCTTGTATGTAACTGAAGTTTTATGACTAAATCTATCTGTGTAGAACAGTGGTCCCCAAACTTTTTGTCTGGCGGGCGCCAGATGAAGGACCATGGCGGTGGTCGAGCATCCGCCGAAATGCCGCCAAATTTTGGCGGCATTTCAGCGGCGACATCTCTCGACGACGTCACTTGTCTGCAGCAAGCGACGTCATAGAGAGGCGTCGCCACCGAAATGCTGCCAAAATCTGGCTGCATTTCGGCGGATGCTTGACCGTCGGCCAGGACATGGGCGCATTTAGATGCCCCCGCGGGTGCCATGGCGCCCACGGGCACCGCGTTGGGGACCCTTGGTGTAGAATGTGGGGAACTGGATGCACAACTTGCATTAACTCTCCTCAAATTCTCCACACACTACAGTGATAACATTAGTCATTTACAAACCTGTGGGGAACTTATATCCAAATGGGACTGGAGTCAGATAAAAAAAGGCAGGTACTTCCAGTTCAGCTATGAAAAGTGCACATACACCTCTACCTTGATATAGCGTGACCCGATATAACACGAATTCGGATATAACGCGTTAAAGCAGCGCTTTGGGGGTGCGGGGCTGCACACTCCGGTGGATTAAAGCAAGTTCAATATAATGTGGTTTCACCTCTAATGCAGTAAGATTTTTTGGCTCCCGAGGACAGCGTTATAGTCAATATGGAGGTGTACTATGAAAAAAGACAAGGCAGGGTGACCACAAGTTCTGTGGAACTTGGCAACCCTCTTGTATTCTGAAATTACTATGACAGCCTTCTGTCTCATGTAGTATTTATAATTCCCCTGGTATCTCAAACTTTTTTTAAAGCAATAAACTTGATATGATTCAAAATTTACTAATTACTCCTTAAACTATTGTAATCTATGTGTTAGAAAACCAAAAAAGGGAACAGTTTTTTTTTCTTAATTAAATCCATGTTAGCTGTTTTTCTCAATGGAATTATTCCAGATTTACATTTGTGTAACTAACTTCATGATTATACCTGAAACTTAATTGATCAACAGTTTTGAAGGATGCGTTTGCTTATGAATTTTCCCATCCCTGTCCCCTGTGTCTTACATATGTACTTACAAATTAAGATCCCAACCCTGCAAATCCTTAGTTACCCAAGTAGTTCTCACATTTGTTAGGACTGTTTGGGCAAGTGAACCCTGAAAGCCCTCTCATAAACAGACTGAAAGATTACATTTGTGGGCAGAAGGAGAATAGAGGGCAGCAGAGACAGCAGTGGTGCACAGTATGTGGTGTCTTGATTCTCTTTTGTGCAAACCATTTTTCTGCTTCCACTGAAGCTCCTTAAAGTACAGAATATCAATATATCTTCAAGTCCAGCTGCTGACCATATGGTCTTTAGTCCAGATACAAGAGTGCCGTGCTTGAATTTGAGTTCTCAATTATTGTATGCATTTGCTTAAATCCCACTCACATGCCAAGATAGCACCATATAATCTTCAGAGTTTGTTTTTCAAGCAGTTGTGTGACATATAATTTTGTCCCTGGGGTATTGTACCATGGCAGACAAGTTCACTTTAGTAAGACATGGGTATTGTGTTTCCCCCTTTCTGCACTAAAGTTTTGCTTTTTATCTCTCCGATTACTTTCTACTATGTGCATAAAAGAAGAAGAAAGAAGATTATATTTAATTAAAGTTACTATGAAAATCCAGATAGATAGATCCTGTAACTATGACTGGGACATCGTATATGTTTTGTATCCTAGTGAAACATTTTGTTAGTTTGCAGATGGAGTAACAAGTGGCTGGATTATAATTGAAAATACTATTAGGTTTCTTAAACATCTCATTTAGCATGCCCGTTGGCTGGAAAGAAATAAGGGCAGGCAATTTTCCAGAATGACAAAATTATTTCACCCCAATTTAAGAATCAGATAACAATGAACACAAAGCATAGTACAATACATTTTATCTGACTAATGTTCTAGACTATGTGACAGGGTATGCTATGTGTCCTGGTCTTTGGGGACCTCCCAAGAATTTGGTGAGAGACATTTCATTAGGATTCAAATGCACAGTCCAGTTTTCATGGCAGGTCTCGGGGAAGAGAAACAGACTGGGAAGGGGTAAGTGATCAGAAAATAGATGCAGCTGAGGCTCACTAAAATGAAGTCCCAGGAGGCAAATATGAAGACAGGAAAGTTGTGGCTGGTGGTGGGGAAGTGGTTTTTGTTATATGTGCACCTAGAAAAGGAAATGACTTTGATTTAGTTGCTTGTTCATATCCTGGCAAGGAGATAAGGATTCTGTTCTGTTCTGACTGCAAGTGATAGAGAGGCCACCCTGTGTCAGATTCAGTGAGCTGAACAGCACGTAACAGCAAGTAAGATATAAAATTATTTTCATTAACTGGAATTTCTTCGCTACTACTAAATGGTGCCCACCCTGTTGGAAAACAAGAACATTTATAGCAACAACAGTACAGAAACCTAACAGAGTTGAGGGTCAAACCCTGTTATCTTTATTCACTTGTGTTGTCTCATTAAAATTTTTCTATCATTGAAACTTAAGATAAGAGTTGACCAAAAGGAAACTCATACGTATTCTGCTTTAGAACAGTTTGCTATTGAAAAGAGAACTTGCATATTCAATACTAAAATGTTTCTTATACACACAATGATCTGCTTCTGCTATTAAACCAGTATTACGCCGTTTGGGAATTGCTGTAGTCTGTTACCCTTGAACCAGAAATTTTCAAAGTAAAATGGACATTGCCAGCCATCAAGATAGAGGGGCAAATATTAAATTTATTTTTTAAATATTTGAATAATTTCACAGTTTACACTTGGCAATTAGTACACCACAGATAGTCTCTTGAAGATAAGAGACTTTAATGGAAAAGTGATCATCTCCAGCTTAAAGGAAAGTTAAACCAAGAGAACCACTACGTTGTCATCATATATGTATATATGACCAAGTTCTGCCCTCACACTAGTGTCAATCAGGTGTGACTCCACTCAGGTTATTTAAAGTCAATGGAATTGACACTAGTGTAAATCAGAGCAGGGCTTGCCCCCTTAATTTCAGAGACAGAAGTTAGAAGTTGAGTACAATTCTGAAGATAAGTGTGATGCACAGTGGTCTGTGTATCTAAGAGTGCTTTTTGAAAATTGGAAAGATCCTTCACTTAGTTAAGCTTGTTTCTATGGGCAGATCACAGCTCCTCTGATCTTCACATAATGAGGTCCTCCATGTGTGGATCTACACACTTTTGCGTAGAAGAGAAACTCAGGTACTTTTAAGGTGCCATGTCTTTCCCACCACTGCATCCTGCAGAGGTGTCTCTGCTATTCTATGTCCACATGAAGGGAGCAGGCAGACTCAGGGAGGGCTGTGGAGATGCTTAATGTTTTCCTCTCTTTCCCCATCAAATGTTGTATATATGCTCAGTACAGGATATAAACTGGACACTAGGAAATTTAGACTTGAAATTAGACAAAGGTTTCTAACCATTAGAGGAGTGAAGTTCTGGAACAGCCTTCCAAGGGGAGTAGTGGGGGCGAAAGGCATATCTGGCTTTAAGACTAAGCTTGATAAGTTTATGGAGGGCATGGTATGAAGGGATAGCCTAATTTTGGCAATTAATTTGGCAATTGATCTTTGATTATCAGCAGGTAACTGTGCCCAGTGGTTTGTGATGGGATGTTAGATGGGATGGGATCTGAGTTACTACAGAGAATTTTTTCCTGGTTGCTGGCTGGTGAGTCTTGCCCACATGCTCAGGTTTAACTGATTGCTGTATTTGGGGTGGGGAAGGAATTTTCCTCCAGGGTAGATTGGCAGAGGCCCTGGAAGTTTTTCGCCTTCATCTGCAGCATGGGGCATGGGTCGCTTGCTGGAGGATTCTCTGCAGCTTGAGGTCTTCAAACCACAATTTGAGGACTTCAGTAATTCAGATATAGGTTAGGGGTTTGTTACTGAAGTGGATGGGTGAGATTCTGTGGCCTGCATTGTGCAGGAGGTCAGACTAGATGTTCATAATGGTCCTTTCTGACCTTAAAGTCTATGAGTTTATGAGTCTATGAGCTCGTTAACCATACTACAAGATGCCCAGGTGGAGCTGCCACCGACTGGAGCTGATGTGAGGAGCGCAGGACTCACGTTAACTACTCTAGCCTTCCAGGGATCCCTGGAGGAAGGAGAGCTTAGCAAGGGCCCTGTAGCCTTTCCTGCATGGATGTAAACACCACTTTTCCAACAACTTGCTGTGGGGTAATGTGCAGATTGCCATGGAAAGTGTTCCTTTTTTACATAAGGGTGAGAATCTGGTACCTTTTGACTCTTAGTCAAGGTTTATGTTTGCATCAGAAACCTTTTAGATTTGTATTTATTCGTATTATGGAGCAATGTAAAAATGTGAAATTGATGGTACTATGAACTTATCATAGACACTGTTAGTTTCCAACATGGATGAATTAATATTTAGTACAGTTGGCTTAGTCACTGAAATAATTTAGATGGAGGTGTCAGGGAAGGGACATCAGGATGGCTCAGGGATTTATCACAAGAGAGTGAACCTTTCACCTGTAGGCAACTGGTTTGAGTCTGGGCCAAGTCAGTAGTGAAGATGACTTAATGTCTGTTGGGGGAGATATGAAAAGTTTTTGGCCTCAGTTGAGTTCTCAGCGAACAGATGTTCACATTATAATCACTGGTACAGTGAGCACAGGTTGGAACCCACGTTGGCACTCAGCAGAGAAAACAAGGACTGTTTGTATGAAAAAGGAGACAAAATTCTTGTCTGTTCTTGGCAAGTGGGGGTGTGAATCTTCCCTGCACAAGCCTGCCATAAACCATCTGTCCATGTGAACCTGCTGACATGCATTAAGAGTTCATTTATGAACTTTGATCTAGTCCTATTTGAAAGGGGACTAGATCAAAGCATATTTACAAATGGTTAACAGGCATCAGCAGGGTCCCAATGGATAGCTGCTCCATACCAGGCTAGTACAAGGTAGCTTCGTACCCCAGCTTGGCCTAGGGTTTAGCACAGGTGACAGATTCCTGGGTTCTGTTCCCACCTATGCTATTTTCTTGTTATGTGACCTTGTGAACATTAAAGGTTACTTTATACAAATGGTTAAACTACAGCATGATGACTGCAATACCTTTGTTACAGGGGTATGCTGAGGTCTAAGTAGTAATCAAAAAGGGCTTTAGGTGAAAAATACTGTATAAATTCTAAATAATAAAAATATTATTCTTAGAGCAAACATCCCAGATTACTTCACCTAGGTGTATTAAAAAAACAAACAAATGAACACCAGATCTTCCTCATTCCTTAAGTATCGTGTGAGGTAAGAGCTACACAGCTCTTAAGGAGCACAACAGAGGGATTTTGTACTGCAGACCTCATGTGGTATAGAGATGGGACATTCTCGGATTATCAAGCCATACAGGATCACATTATGGAGGGTTTTTTTCCCCCTTTCAACTCCCTCCCCAGCTCAGACTCTATATATTTTTATGGTCTACACTGGGGGAGGGCGGGGAGACTCGATCTAAGATATGCAACTTCAGCTACAAGAATGGCATAGCTGAAGTTGACGTATCTTAGATCAACTCAGAATCACATACTTAGTGTCCTTGCGGCACGGGATCGATGGCTGCCGCTCCCCCGTCGACTCTGCTTCCGCCTCTCGCTGTGGTGGAGTTCCGGAGTTGACTGCAGAGTGATCGAGATCAATTTATCCGGGTCTACACTAGATGTGATAAATCAATCCCCAATAGATTGATCACTACCCGTCGATCTGGCGGATAGTGTAGACATACCCATATTAAGAGAACTTTAAGATCCCATGGTGAACCAGTCAAGTCAGAAAGTGACCAAGACTGTATGCACAAATTTAACTGACCCTGGCACATCTTCATTATCCTTCAGTACTTCACTTTATATGATCACATATTGTTTCTCATCTAATTTATCATCAGCTTTTTTCAATCTATTTTTATCTTCTTTTGAATCTGAGTTGTAAAATTGATCAGCCATAGCAAGACCCCTGTTGGAATTAATGGAATCTCCAGCTGTTCTCTCTTTTCAGAGTATTAGAAACTCTGCTTGGGATAAGATTTTCCACAACCTTAGACACAACCAACCTGTGTAGCATCTGAAGTAATACTTCATGTATGTCTGACAAACCCTTATAGTCATTTGAGAAGTATGGAGTAATCAATTGCATGTGGCGTAAAACGGTGCAAGTATAACTACAAAGAGTAATAATGAACGTTTGTTGGCATGTAGCATTGGCATTTTAGGCCCTAGATTGCCGTTAGCTTAGTTAACTGTCTCTTTCAGACTATATCCATAAATGCCGAGCTGCTTCTTGAGAAGAAATTGCATAGTACATGGCTAGTTCTCATTGATTTCTATGGGAGTTAGGCCCCTTAAATACATGCCTTAGAGAAAAGATTAAAAGGTGTGTCAGTAAAGATACTGAATCATTTATAACACTGAAAATAAGTACACAAGAATGAAAGTGTATCAGGGAAAAGATATGGATGTAAATCTAAGTCCTTTATAAAAATTCTGTGAAATAATGTGATCCAGTAGTTGAAGGCTGTGTCAGAATGTATATAAATATGAAACAGAGTTAAGGTTACTAGGGCACCCCAAATATTGCCTTTTTCTGATCTGAATATTTAACTATTCATCCTTACTTTTCTCATGTTATTGTATTCCCTACATTTAGTGTAGGAAATACTGTGGTAATTTTAACCATAAGGCAAATTGAAAAATTAAGGGCTGCTTCTACAGTTTACATTTTAAAAATATTTAAGTATTGTCATGTTTCAGAACTCGTTAGTGGGGTCTACTTAAATCACGGCGAAAGAACACTTTTTGCAGGTTGGTCATCATGGCATAAATAGCAAATTTCATGGATGTGTTACACATCTGCAAAAATTGCTATTTATTCCGTGCCAACCCATGAAATGTGTGATTTCTCCAAAGTGTTTCTCAAACTGGGGGCTCTGACCCAAAAGGGGGTTGTAAGCCTATTAGAGGGTTGTGCTTTTGCCACCCTTACTTCTCTGCTGCTGCTGGCTGTGGCACTGCGTGAAGCAGGGTGACAGGTGAGCAGTGGCTGCTGACTCGGCACCCAGCTCTGAAGGCAGTGCAGCCACCAGCAGCAGGAGAGAAGTAAGGGCAGCATGGTATTGTCACCCTTACTTTTGTGCTGCTGCAGGCTGTGGTGCTCCCTTCAGAGCTGGGTACCCAGCCAGCAGCTGCCACTCTGCCTTCAGATTTCACAGAGGAGACCAGATTTCATGGTCCATGACGCAATTTTAATGGATGCAAATTTGGTAGACTCCTAATCGTTAGCAGTAAATAGTTCTTACATGGAAAATTATAGAAGGCTTAACTTGTGGACTTTCTGTAGACTACCTCTAATGTAACAACTCTCCTTTAGTGATACTTTTAGCAGTGGTTTTCAAAAAATTTTTCATTTGCAAACCCCTAATCATTTTCAGATGGAAGTACAGACCCCTTTGGAAATCGTAGACATAGTTTGTAGACTCCCATAGGTCCACAGAGTACAGGTTGAAAACCACCGCTAAAAGCATTCAGCAAGTAAATTAGCATAGTGTTTCTCTTACTGTTATCAGTAAATGGAAGTTGCAGCCCATTATTTGTAATTTTTTATCTTTAGGGCACCCTCTAATTCCCTTTTGGATCCTTGGAACAAGTACCTCTAGAGTGCAGACAGATATTTCCCCTTAACAAGAGTCCCCAAATGCTGTGATTGCAATATGCACACCATAAATAACACCTAAAGTTCAAAGCAATAAGGAGCATATGACTGCATGTGAGAACCTCATGACTTCAAAATCAAAATTCAGATTTGAATGTGGCAATCGTCTCATTAAGGTATTGCATAGAGAGGATTTAATTCAGTAATTGCTTGTACTGGTAAGAAACACTATTTAGAATTTTTAAACAGAAGTTGGGCTGCCAAGTGTTCTGAATTAGAAATGTACTAGTTACATTTGACATACATACTAGTTGCAGATCCGTCTGATAGGTTTTTCTCCCTGATACAGCAGACTTTAGATGCTAAGGGGTTGAGCAAAGTGTAAGCATACTGCTCTATTTCTGGTATCTCAGAACAATACAAGAAAGAAGTGAAATATATTATGGAAATTTATAAAAGATTAGGAAAAAAGCTAAATGAAGTTTCATTTATTTCTTAAAGGGAATGTTCCTTTATTTAAGGTGGCGTGTTTGATTGGATGATTGTCATGGATTCGGAGGAGGTTGCTACTGGATGCATATGTTTTGACACAAAATACACTCTCTTTGTGATTCTCTCAAGTCTTAGGTTGTGTTCTTCTTTAAATCCATGAGGGGACATAGTTTGTTTTGCTAGAGTTATTGATGATTGTGGTGGAATTTTTTTGTATGCCATTTACTGCACATTTTTAAAAACATGATTTTTGGTTTCATGGAAAGACTGCAAAGTAGATACCATTAAAAATATTTACTGCACTACAGTATTTGAGTTACTGTGATATTTCATTCCCTGTTGCCAAAAAAAGACATACGGAAGAAAACATTTTTGAAAGTCATTGGCCATTTGGTCTCCCTTAGAACGTTACACACTAATCTGCTATTGCTGCAAATTTAAGGGATTTAGGGCCCAATCCTGTGACTTGTACAGTGCCCACATTGGGAATGGAGGGCATGCCATATCCTCCAGGAATGAGCTTTAAATGTTTGATTCTGTGAGATGCTTAACATATTGCAAGACTGAGCCTCTAAAGGTGCAATCCACAAAGTAATCTAGGTTCCTAAACCCCAAAGGTAGGTGCCTAAATTCTTGTGCATGACACCATCATGATCCATGAAATTTCTGCTTGGCTACCGCCTAAACTCATTTGTCACCTACTTTCCTCTGTAAAAGTTCTCTGGGTTCAAGTTTTAGATCATGAGGCATGCACAGTGCTGCCTCCCTCCAGGCATCCAGATGCCCATCTCCCACCTAAAGTCTAGAGCAGCGGTCCCCAAACTTTTTGCCACACTGCCCTGGAGATTCCTCCATGCCCCCCCTTGGGGTGTGTGCCCCACAGTTTGGGGACCTCTGATCTAGAGCAATTCACAAACCAGGGGAGGATAGGTGCTCACCTGCCTCTGTTGCATACTGGGCCTGATGCAGTAGGTGGCCTCTGAGCATGTTTACTGAATAGGGTCCTATTCAAAATCCATTTGGAAGGGGTGGAGGGCGAGGGAAACTTGTGCTGCCACCCAGTGTTTAGAGCACTCACCTGGGATGTAGACCTAGGTTCATTCCCCCACCCTACCCTGTCCCATGAGAGAGGAGTTGAACAGCAGTTTCCCACCACTCAGGAGTATGCTCTAACCACTGAGGTATGGGATATTATCAAGTGGGGGCTCCCTCAGTCTCTCATATTGAAGCAGTGGATAAATAATGGAAGACTGAATGGAACAAGGGGTCTGGACCCTGGGTCTCCCACTTACAAGGTAGATGCCCTAACAATTAGGCTACAAAGTCTCTCACCTCTTTCCCCTAGCCATTTTGTGGGGAGCAATGCAGGTGCTAAACTCATTCCTGCAAAAAAAACCCTTAGGCACCTAAACTGCTCGATTTCAGGCCACTGGTTCCCGTTTAAGGATCACTAGCAGCAATAGGTGCTTCCCTGCAGACCAGACCAGCCCAACTCTGCAGAAGGGGAGGGCATCACACCTCTCGTCAGCATCTCCTATTGACTAGTTTAGTTGGCTTCCCCCCAGTCTGTTACGTTTTGTGGATCACATTCTTAAGTGCCTGTTTTTCCCCCGTTCCTTATATAGGGAACATGGGTTCCTAACTCTGCTTTGTGGATCATAATGTTGTTCCTATAATTTTTTTAGGCTCCCAAAAGTTAGGTGCCATGATGCTCAGTGTTGCAATGGTTAAGTCCCTTCACAACTGCTACCCTTGGAGACTCAAAGTGAAGAGTATAACAAATGGTGAAGGCTGTGTTATTTGCTGAAGGAATCACTTAGCAGAATAAAGCTGTGTGGAGCAGGCTTGCTCTTTTTTTCAGTTTACAGAGCAGCTCTCTACACCTGAGCACAATGATAAAGATATTAAAATCCTGAAAACTGATCCTTGAAGTCAGGTTTGCCACACAAGTGAAAGCTGCATGGACATTTAGAGGAATTACCAGGTCTGCAAGAGGTGGTGTTGGTGTGCTTTACATAGCATAGAAAGAGGATGTTGTTTTGATTGCTGTGGAAAAGAGATAAAGAGGAAAACACACCCAAGTGCACATATGCCTTCTAACAAGATACACTGGGAATAAAAGAAAACAACATACAAGAAGGCACAAAAATTAGTGGAAAAGATCAAATGTTAGGTACTCAAAAGAATTACTAAGGTTACAGAAATGACTTAGTTTTAACCACAGGGAAAACAAGATGTAAAAAAACAGTTTCTCTAAGAAGTTAAGTGGATCCCCATTAAGTATCACTATCAAACCCAGAGCATGTGTGAACACATTCTATCAGTTCTGGATTGGTGCAAACAGAGTGGGGGGCGGGGAAGGGCGTAGTCTATATTAAAAGCTTAAGACTCTTCAAAAGGGAATTATGTTAACTTGTAAAGTACTTTGAAGCTGTGAATAGCTAAATATTAATATGGAGTATAAAAGCTTGAGAAATAACTCATATTTGTGCCAGTTTCATAAAAAGTCTGAAGAAATTTTTTGTTTTTCTGCTTGCAACTCAAAGTTATTGTGAAGGACCATTGGTCTCCTTCACTCAGAACTCATCCATGACCAGTTATAAAGATATAGTTTGAAGTTGCTATAATAAAGAGTGCTTTTTAGTATTTATAAACTGCTTTTTAATACAAGGTGCATTACAAGTGTTAGTTATTCCTCACATCACACATATGAAATAAGTCCTCATTTTACAGATGGGAAAACTGAGTCAGCAATGAATTTACTTGACCAGAGACAAATAGATTGGATAGATCAGTTCCTTAGTAGCATTCCTGACAATGTTCAGCTAGACAGAAAGTATATAAAATTAGCCTTGGCAGGCATTTAGCTCATCTTCTCAAAGCAGGAATGGTTAGAAGTTTATTTGCAGAATGTCAAATAGTGCTATGTACTTGCACAAATTTGGAGTAGCACTGGAAATACATTTGAAACTGTTGAAACGTTTGACTTGGTTTCAGTAAGTTAGACTAAACCACATGGCAACAGAAGTGTAGGAGTTTATATGTACTGGATGCATATTTATAAGTTAGTGGGCTGTCATCTCTTTGCTAGGTGGTTGTTTATTACCCTGCTAAAGATAATTATGCATGTGTTAACCTAAGCAGTTTGCCCTTGAAATGTTAGTACAATGTTTAATGGAGCAGTATAATTGTAATTAAATAGCTCAAAATACAATTTGAAAAGTGAGCCATTCAATCTCAGTGAAAGATTGCTTAATCTTTTAAATAGCTCATTGATTCTAAAACTTACCTATTCTGACAACCAAGAGGTAAAGGACAAGTTAATGTAGGTGTAGGGTGGCTAGGTTTTCAGAGTGAAATCCAAGACACTTGTTGCTGGGGCAGCACAGGAGACAGTTTTGGTGTGATTAAGGCTGTGTGTATAACAAGGTTTTACCCACTCCTCCCCCACTAGCCTGCCCTCTTTTCAGATAAAAAATGTGTCACAAGGTGACACTAGCCCTTTAAGAAGGAGCAGAGGTAGTGCCCCTGTGTCTTATCTGCTGCCTCCCAATTAGGCTTAAAAGAGGGCACCTGAGACCTACAGGTGGAAAGATTTGCTGAGTTAGAGCAGCCTCCGTTTTTCAGGAATGGGGGATACTAGACCTGGCAGACTGTATGTGGTTCTTGAGGGAAGGTTGAAGTCAGGAGATTAGTAAGAGAAGTTTGCTGGCTGGCATGTTCACCCTAGAGAACCAGGGCTGAAGGTCAGGGAACAGCAGAGGAATATACCTGCTGGGCCTAAGCTGGAGAGGTGGAGCTAAGGGTAAAGGAGGAGCTCGCATTTTCAGGCCTGGAGACCTGGACTCATGGAAACAGTGAGAGAATCTGGGGAGTTAGGGGTGCTCCCAGCAGAGGGTAGGGGCAGTTCCTGCTGAGAAGAGTGGGGCTGCACTCCAGTTGGAAAGGCTAAGGTGGCTGTCCAGGGCCAGAAGAGGACTGACAGAGACTGGGTATGGTCATAGGTGCTTGTATGTGGGGTGTTGAGAGATGAGATGTCTTGAAATTTTCATAACTACTTCCAGTGGGTTTGTGCACGGACTTTGTGTTGGGATGTATATTTTGGCCTGTTTGTGCAATATTGTTAATAATAAACCAGTCCCAAGGAGGGGTGTTATTGAGAAAGAGAAACTTGATGTGAAGTTAATGGACTACAGAAGGGGGAAACTGAGGTATGGTGTTGTAGTGTCACTCTACACACAAGGGGGTACTCAGAGGTGGCTTCCCTATTACAGCAATACCCTTCAATTAGGAGCAGAGGGGAAGTCTTCTATAAGAATATCTACATTTCTCTCTCTTTGGTTTATTACTTTATGCTGCTTTTTGTCTCCCCATTGTAACTTTCTCTACCACTCTTCATATTCTCTCTTCCTGTGGCCACTCTCTCTATCTTCCCTGCCACTTGAGATTCAGGATTCATTTTCACTCATTCCCCCTTATTGTCATCAGTTACTGATCTCTGGTGCTTGGGAGGTGAAGAATAGTGGAGCTGCTGGCCCAGACTGGATCAGTGGCTTCCTAAAGAAGATAACAATGCATTTTAGCTAGCTAAAAGTATACTGCTTGCAGAACAGTCCTTTGCTTGAATGATGCTGTGGATGTAAGAGAGGGACAGCTTGTAGAGTAGGATTTTTTTGTAAAGTGCGAGAACATACTATTGCTAAACTCCAACGCTTAAAAAGCAGTCACAGTTTCTGGCTGCTCTATGCAACCTTGAGGGGCAGGTTTTTTTTCCTCCTCCTGATGATACCTCATCTCAATTGATTGGACTCTTCCAACTGATATGCATACTTCCACCTTTTCATGTTCTCAGGAGATATTAATACATACAATCTGTGTGTTCCATTCTATGCATCCAAAGAAGTGAGCTGTAGCCCACGAAAGCTTATGCTGAAATACATTTGTTAGTTTCTAAGGTGCCACAAGTATTCCTGTTCACTTTTTTTTTTTTTTTTTAGAAAAAAGTGAAAACAAATTCTTGCTGAAGCTGTGTAGGAATCAGAATTTCCTTCTAGTGAAAAATTTCACAGTATGGAAAAACTTTTTGGAACAAAAAGTTGGATGTGTGAATTTTTCCACAGAATGGTGGAACTGGAGATGTCCTACTAGTCAGGCAGCTGAGGAGGCAGTCAGAAAACCAGCCAGGCTTTGGTCAGAAACATGTGGTTTTAGTCAAAAGTTTTTGTGAAAATAAACACATTCCTCCAGAACACTTCATTTTTGACAAAGCAGCATTTTCTGATTGGAAAAATGTTCTATCAGAAAACTTCTGACCACTGCTAAGTCTCCATTAGTTGTATCCAAGAGCTGGGGCTTAAAATAAAACCATCAAATATCGTGAGACTTGTAATAAAATTAAGAGAATTTGTGACACTGACAGTGGTCTCTGAAGCATTCAACCAGCCTTCTGTTAATTTCACCTATTTGGTTAAGCCAGCAACTCCTTTAGCTGTTTAACATTGTAGTGGGGCAGATTGCCCCACTCCTTGAGAGAGTGGGCTGGGGCAGGCCAGGGAGCCTGCACAGCTCAGGAGCCAATTAAAAGAGGGCTTATAGGGAGCCAATCAGGGCCCGGCTCAGAGGTATATAAAGGCTGCCCAGAGCAGGAGCAGTCAGTCTGTCCCAGGCCTTTGAAGGGAGAAGGTCAGTCTCCAGGGGGGAGACTAGCACCGCGGACAGCGCAGTGCTGGGCAGGCTCAAGGAAGCTAGAAAGCCCTAGCCCAAGCCCTAGCCGCCACGCTGCAGGCCTTGACAGAAAGGGTCTAGTGGGTGCAAGAGGCCATAGGGGAAGCATCCCAGGGAAACAGATGGAGGAGGAAAAGGAGGAGGACAGCAAGGCTAATGCCAGAGGGTCCCTGGGCCGGGACCCCCCACCTCCTTGCAGTACATCCAGCCACAAGCTGTAGAGACCACGCCAGATCCCTGCCAAGAGGGATTAGACTTGGAGGGCGGGTGGTTGCTTATACAGGCTGGAATGTGGGACTGCTGACGATCGATCCCCGGAAGGGGATGCAGATAGACTGAGGGGCACTGCCGGAGGGCAGTGGCCTTGAAGAGGACACCGCTGAGCAGGGAGCAACGCGGGGCGAGAGATGCCGACAGAGGGCAGAATAACGGATGGGACACCACCAGGAGGGGGCGCTCCACTGGAAACGAGCTAATTCCCAGAAGTGACCAGCAGGAGGCGCCAGGTGGTGAGTCCTGACCCGTTACAACATCCATAGGAACAAGAGTTTTTTGGATTAAAAACTGCTGAAAGGTAAGTATGTTTTACAGGAACACATGGTTTCGAAAGGTAAACCACAGTAATAATATTTAAAGAAAGTGAGAACTCAAGCTCATAGGTGTGATGATTACTTGCTTTATGTTACATGTAAGGAGGATATGCCTAGGCCAAAAAGGCCCCTAAATTAGCGGCTTAAAAAAATCCCCTTTCTGCTGGGAAAACCCATTCACTCTCCAAATCAATGACTACACTGAATGCTATGGAAGTCTCCATTGGGTAACTAGGCTCTCTGCTACCAAAAACAAACCAATTCTTGGTCAGCTATTGTGACAATGCGGTTCTGGCCGGACTCCACTGAGAGTGCCAATTCAGGACCAATTGCTCAAACAGGGCAGTTACAGCCCAGGGCTGGGGTTTTTCCATCTCTAAGGCAAACTAAACCAGCCAGACCAAGAGGACTTGTGGTTAGCCAGCGGGGTGAGACCCAAGTCACACAAGCCATTTCCTTAGACATTCCAGTCTCCCAGTATCACCACCAGTTCCACTTGTCCCTGGGGATGAATGGTTTATGAAAACCAACACCCCGCTAAAAGAAAACAGTTCTCTCGATTCCAAAGAATCAAGCCCCAGACCGAGGTCAATATACACATCAGATCTTACCCACAAATCATGCTGTTGCCAATCCTAATCTAAAAGTTTATTCGTAAAAGGAAAAAGATATAGATGAGAGCTAGAATTGGTTAAATGGAATCAATTACATATAGTAATGGCAAAGTTCTTAGTTCAGACTTGTAGCAGTGATGGAATAAACTGCAAGTTCAAATCAAGTCTCTAGAGTACATCCACAGCTGGGATGGGTCAACAGTCCTTTGTTCAGAGCTTCAGTTTGTAGCAAAGTCCCTCCAAAGGTAAGAAGCAGGACTGAAGACCAGATGGAGAGGAGGCATCAGCCTTTTATAGGCTTTTCCAGGTGTAAGAATCTTTGTCCTTACTGTGGAAAATTACAGCAAAATGGAGTCTGGAGTCACATGGGCCAGTCCCTGCATACTTTGCTGAGTTACAAGGTGTATCTGCCTTCTCTCAATGGGTCAGTTAAGTAGTTGATGGTCCTTAATAGGCCATCAAGCAGGCTAGGCAGAGCTAACACCACCTTGTCTGGGATGTTTCCCAGAAGCACAGCACAAATTTGAAATACAGACAGCAAAGACTCAATACTCATAACTTCAACTACAAAATGATACATACATATAGACAGCATAATCATAACCAGCAACCCATAACCTGGTCTTAGACACCTTATATGATCCCCTTTACATATGATTTGTTGCCACTACAGGACCTTGGTTGCAACCATGTTCTATATGGTACCAGATTATATCAATAACGTCACAGCTATAATTGCACATACATAGTTGGACATTACCCTTGGTGTCCTCTCTTTGCCTTGGCTACTGAAAAGCAGCTAAGATATTAGACTTCTATTCCAGTGTACTGGAGTAACTCATTACATTTATGTCACTAGAGCAAAGGGAAGCAAAAGGCACAAAATCAAAATGAAGGTTTCCAAAAATAAATATGGGTTATAGTTTCACATTGAAGATAGAGCTTTAGTCTTCTAAAGTTATCATCTGCTAGATTGTTTTTGATGTAGCAGAGTAGCCTACAGCAACTTGGTTCTTTCTTGGGGACTGAAAATTACCATGTGTGACTTCTTTGAATCAATGACAGAACAAGGAGTAATGGTCTCAAGTTGCAGTGTGGGAAGTTTAGGTTGGATATTAGGAAAAACTTTTTCACTAGGAGGGTGGTGAAGCAGTGGAATGGGTTATCTAGGGAGGTGGTGGGATCTCCTTCCTTAGAGGTTTCTAAGGTCAGACTTGACAAAGCCCTGGCTAGGATGATTTAGTTGGGGATTGGTCCTGCTTTGAGCAGGGGGTTCGACTAGATGACCTCCTGAGGTCCCTTCCAACCGTGATATTCTGTGATTCTATGATCACACTTGGAATGCCTAAACACAATATAAATTATTTATTGCCAAGACATTGAGAACAGATTTAGTTCATTAGACTGGATTATTTATGCTATTATTGTACTAGCAATATGTAAGTTGCTCTTAACACCAAAGAAAAGCATCCTCCCCTCATGATTTCTAGGTTTTCATTAAATTTCCTCAATTGCAGGACTTGCCTTTTTTATAGGAACTTTTCCTAGCATTTCTTTTTAGGGCTAACCCATTAAATTTGGCAAACCAAAACAGCTGCAGCCTTAAACTGCCCATTTTGGATCTATCTTTTGTGGACTGTCTTTGTTTTCTAATTTGTAAATATATTTGTTTTTCCTTGTTTCTGAAGAGATAGTGCTAGCACTTTCACTACAGTAGATGAAGAGACAGTCCTTACTACAAACAGCATGTTATTTATATAAAACTGGAAGGAAGGAATAACTCATATTTCTTTTAAGAGTTTCTACCTTCATTGTGTTTCTTTATTAGAAAACCTTTTTTTAAATGAGGATGAAACAGATTCATTAAGATGATATTGAATATGATTTTGTTCTCTGTTTAACATTATACCAGCTGGTGACAGAGATCCTAGCTTCCAATAGGATTTATTCATAGCCATTTGACATGATTGTCCTTGACAGTGGTGTTTAATACTGTTTGTTAACATAAAACCTCAAGGCCGTGTTCTGATGTGAGGTAACATTCTAGTGGAGACCAGTCTAGTAGGAGACACTAGTATTTATTTTTAACTTTAGTTGATCTGTCACCCCCACACTACTCAGTTAACTAGATGTCACGTGGAAAAGAAAAAAAAGACTTGCTTGACTTTCAAGATTTCCCTAAATCAGAAAGCTGCAGCTTTATGGGAAAAATAGAAGGAAAAAAAGGAGAGCTTTCATCTATTGCCTACATTAAACTCACTTATGCACACAGAAGTACATAGTGCAAAGAAATAACTAAATGTAAAGGGACAAGGTGGGTGAGGTCTTAACCTGAAGAACAGCTCTGTGTAAGCTCTAAAGCTTGTCTCTTTCAACAACAGAAGTTGGTCCAAACAAACAAACTTTACCTCATCCATGTTGTGTTGCCAATATCTTGGGACAAAGGTAGCTACAACAGCAGTAAACGTCAGGGTCTGAAAGAGGGGGAGGAATGGAATTTCCACCCTCCACCTGCAGCATCTTTGCTGTCTGTGATTCCAAAACAAAGCACAAATTAAAGTCAAGCGATGTAGTTCTTTATGTAGCTACTGGAGAGATGTCTGCCCCAGGTAAATTGAAAGAGGAGAAAAAAAAATACTTGTCAGGGGAGGGACAAACTATTTGTTTTCCATATCTGGGAAGAGCTGCCGATGCAGCTTTCAGGAAAGTGAAGGTTATGATGGGGAAGGAGGAACTTCATTATTTGATCTCCCATTCTTTAACCTTGGTCTCATTCGTGGGAGGTCAGTAGTGTAGAAGATAAGAGGGAAAATGTCTTCTAAAGCACAGATTCAGGAGCTTGAGCCAGGGTACTGAAAGGAGGCGCGTAGCATCACAGTGCTCTGTAACGCCACTCTGATGCTCTGTCTGAAATAGAAGGATTCCACCTGCTGAATCCATAAGAGTTCCTGCAGCTTCTGAGAATTCAGGACAAATATTGATTTCACCCATTAGCATCTCCGCTCTGATGGGATCACACACACAATGTTGCGGCTTAAACATTTTTTTCAATAAAGGAGAGTATATGTGGCAAGGATCAAGAGAAACAGACCACTACAGAAGAGATGGAAAGTGCCACAGGGCATGCATTAAGGGCCAAGGGGATACATGCTTTTCTCCCCCATTTTAAACTTTTTATAATTTTTGGTTTAACTCCTATTCATCCACTTACTCTACTGCTGGGTAAGTCAGAAATCCAATCAGAAACAGGATATGCCCATGGAGGCCCTGAATCTGGCACTACTTGTTTGATAAACTAACACCTTCAGTGACGGATCTCTGGAGAAAACCTAGTTCTTAAACTAAGATAGAAGGTTGAACTTGAAACATAGCCACAAATGTGTAGTGAATCATTCTAAAGTTATAGGTGGGTGTGACATTCTGGGGTGCAATGCAGACCAGTGAGGGGTTGTCACCCCTGCCCTACAACTTGAGGTGCCTCACAATGCTTTGCTGCTGTAGCTCCCACCCTGGGGCACTCACAAACAGCATACAGTCACGCCCTGAATGTCTGTGTAGAGTCACAGTCCTGTCCAAGAACTCAGACCCCGGCAGCCTGTTAGCAAACACCAGCCACAGTCTGGCTCCTATCAGCCTTGGTTACTGTTTTCCCTCTCACTTTTATAGTTCAGTCATCCTTTGAAATGCATTTTCTTGAGGGTAATTCCTAGACAAAGTTTGTTCCTGCTGTGAGATTGGAGTCAGGGAGCCTTATTGTGAAAGAAGTTTCATGCCGTTGTTTGCTAAAATGCAGATCTGTTTGTTCCTGCCCCACTTCCTTGCCAAAGAATTGCCACTTGGTAGGTGATTGCCCATCAGCTTTGATGACAGTTGGCTAGAGATACCATCCTGTCCTTTATTTTTGAGGAACAGGCTTACCCACTCACCAGACTTTCTGGTAAACGCACCTCAGTCATGATTTTAGCTTATGTTCACAACTTTACATGTAATGTTATTACACACATTTCACCATGTTGTTCTTCACCAGTGATTTATTAGTTATCAAATGATACCTTACAAGACACATTTTGTATAAAGATTATTACAATAGTGTGCAGAATGTGATAAAGGGGTGCATTCTGTCAGTGCGGTACTGTAAATTCAGCTATACATGTGTTCATGAGGCATTTTTGATAACCACAGGGCATTCGTTTCCCAGAGGTCCTGCTGAGTGCTCAAAACTTGTTTGCACCTCAGTATTCAGAGGGTTCATTGGGTAGCATAAACCACTGACCTATCGCTAGTTATTTAAGATGCAAATAAAACTAAATTTTTTTGGGTTTTGCAGTAATTAAACTGCTCTTTTAAAGTTGACCCAAAGCCTGAGTCCTGTTAATGTTACTTAGTTGCATGTCCTGTAATGTGAACATGATGTGTTAGTGTTATGCACATAGTAATATGCCTGCAGATCTGCTTTCATTTAATAATAGAAAAAGCTTCATGGTTGCAGAGAAAAGCTTGAAAACATGAACTTTAAAAGCTAAAAAATCCAGAAGGCAAATAACTTCAAATATATTATTTTTAAACCTTCATTATTTTATGTTCTGATAACATGATTTCAGAGGCCTTGAACACCTGATGTTAGCAGTACTTGATGTCTAGGGGCTTTAATTTTCAGAGGTGATGAGCACCTACAAATGTAGCTGAAACTAATGGGAGCTGCAAGTGCTCAGCACCTTCTGATTATCAGGTTCAGGGTGTCATGCTGTGCACCTAAAAAAGGAGGCACCCCAAATTAGTAATCACTCTAGGAAACATTGAGCTTCTGTGTTCATATGTATACATGGAAGCTGATGGGATGACTCATCAGGTACAAAACAGGGCAACAGGTGATGTCTGTTTGACAGGCAAGAATCTTTATAGTGTAAACAAGCTAACAGAAGCCTAAAGAGTAACAAGTGAAAAATAATTTCAGCATGGGGACCAATTTAGTCTTCAGAACTGCCTTTTTCCATGGCTGGTCTCCCCAGCAGCCCTTCTCCATAGGCCCTTTGCCTGAGTTCTGGTGTAAAGAGATGGGAAAATGACACCTGGGGTTAATCTTTCATACTGGGGACAAAGTATTTCTCCTGTCCCTTGTCATAATACATAATTAGCTGAATATTAAAATAATGTAATAAGCAACCTATTTTATTCCTGAGTGAAATTTCATGCTGGAGAGAACCTTTAAATTGTGTAGCAGGAGTCCGAGAGATGCATCTTAAGGATATAAAGAAGTGTTTTACATTGTCAGTAAATAACAATTTTTTTCCTTTCTTTTTTTAACTTTGTTCATCTTTGATTTAATCAGTGAATTGAAGTCTAACCAGAGACCCCAGCTGCTTTCTTTAATCAGATACCCAGGGCTGATTCTCTAAGAATCTAAAAGCTGGACTTGATTTGTGACAGGTTTGTCTAGCTAATGGCTCACACTGCAAAATATTCTCATTTTGAATGAGTAATCACATGAGAAGTCATTCAGCAGAAGGCAAAATTAGGTCAAATGATGGGATTTCAGCTCTCTCTCACTAATAAATCAGGAAGCAAAATGATCTTTAGCAGTTGGGATGATTTGCTTGTAACATGCTCTCTAATTCAGATCAAGAGGCAGATCTGCTGTGGTAACTTCATTGGGTATTGTATCACGTGAAAAAAGCACTACTTCTGAAGGGGTTACAATCTATTTTGTTATCTGTCTTAATCCAGCAATAGCTAAAGAAACAGTATATTTGCAAGTTTACATGAAGCTGCCAAATGGCTTTTATTATCTTAAACTTTCAGTGCATTGTTACATTTTTATAGTTTTATCAGTATATGTCAATGCAGTTGGTGTGATTATATAAAGCATTATGGTTGTTCAATAATACAGGAACTAGAATAAACTGCGGAGTTGTATGATATGTTTGCCTTTTAGCTGAAGATACATTTTAGTACAGGCTGAGCAGGGGAGAAGTTTCTTTTAGTTTTGCTACTCTTAGACCATGAGGATCCTTGATTGTTTAATATTTTATTTTTTTTAAAGAATTGTTCATTGGGGTAATCTTGAGATACACATGTCCTTTTTGTGAAAGTCCTAGATCTACGGCAAATATGATTTATCTTACTTCAGTTGAATATAAACTATGTAATATAGGTCATTCTAAAATAGCAGATGAGCATTCAGCAGGTACAATTTCAGTTCTCAGTGACAAACCTTCTAAGACAACAGATTCAAAGTTTCTTGAAGCTGTTTTATGGGGGTGACTATTTCAATGGAAATAAGACACTATTTAAATGTACAATATTGCTATAATATGCAGGAAGTAGGTCCATCTGAACAGTTAGTTCAGCTACCTGATGGAAAGATTCTGCTAATTGGTTATCTGCTCTAGTGTCTAGCCCACTGTTCAACAAAGGGACTAAGGCATTGCAATGCCTAAGACTTGGTCTAACATATGTCAGTATAACTTTCACTCAGGGTGTGGATTTTCTACCTCCCTGAGCATGTAGTTATACTGACCTAAGCCCCTCTGTAGAAAGCACTATGCTGATGGGAGGTTTCAGCTGTCAGTGTAGCTACTGCCTCTTGGGGAGGTGGAGTACGTATGCTGAAAATAGTGTCTTCATTAAGGACTACAGCGGTGCAGGTCCACTAGTGCAGCTATGCTGCTGCAGCACTGTTAAGTATATCAAGCCTTACTTTTAGGTGTCTTGAAAATAACTGAAATTCATATACCCTGGGTTAGACACCTACACTACCTATACAAAGCACGGGGAGAAATAGCTGCCTAAGAATGAGATCTGCAAAAAACAGAATGCTAGGTGGGAAGCCTCCGAAGCTAGCCAATGGGAGATGCCAATGAGAGAGGTGTACTCTAAACTCTGCGGCTCTCACAGAGTTTAATGCCTAAGTCTGGGCTACATGGAGAGGCCTGTCTCTGTTTGCAGTCCAGAGCCTCAAAACTTCTCTTGTAGGGGGATGCTTTATTGGTAGAATAGCTTCAGCACCTGCCTAACTCCACACTAAACAGCAGGATGGGGATGAGGAGAAATGTAGTTAAGGAACTCACCCAGGATGTGGGATACCCCAGTTCAATTCATGTCTCTTCTTGAGAAGGAAGAAGAGGAATTTGAAGAGGGGTCTCCTACCTCTCACGGAGTACACATTGAACAGAACACTCCTTAAATGTAGCTACCTGCAGACTGAAGTATTTAACAGTGCTCTGTAATGTAGGCTAGAGAATGAAGAAGAATAATACCCTGTCTTGAAATTACAGGGAGGGATTTCAATTAGAGGAAATAATTGCTCAAGTTAGAATCTAGCCAGGTACTCTGAGGTTAACAAATAGTAATTCTTCCCCCCATCCCCAAGGAAGAGGAGGGAAATTTAACCTGGGTGTTTCACATTCCTGTTAGATAAGCAATACAGCAAAACACAAAATGCCCAATAAGTTGGTGGAATGTACTGGAGATTACTTGCTCCGCCTTCTGAAACAAAAAGTTATTAGGGGGGCAGCCATTTGAGATTTGATTCCAACCAACAGGGAGCAATTGGTTATGAATCTGAAGGTGGAAGGCAATTTGGGTGAAATGTTCTCATTTCTTCCTTTCCTTAGAATCATGACAACAGAAACAGGACAATGGATTTCAAAAGAGCAGACTATAACAAACACACAGAACTGGTAGGAAAGGTCTCAGGGGAAGAAAATCTAAGGGAAAAAGGAATTCAGGAGAGCTGGCAGTTGATCAGAAATCATATTAAAGGCACAATGGAAAACTATCTTGAGGTGAGGAAAGATGGGAAGAACAGTAAGAATCCAGTATGGCTCCATCAGGAGCTCTTCAATGACCTAAAAATCAAAAAGGAATCCTACAAAAAAATGGAAGCATGGGCAAATTGCTAAGTGAGTCCAAAAGAATAGCAGAAGCATATCAGAAAAAATCAGAAAGGCTAAGCACAAAATGAATTACATTTAGCAAGGGCCATAAAAGTCAAGAAGAGGTCCTTTAAATGCATTAGAAGCAAGAGAAGGATTAAGAAAAGTGTAGGTTCTTTGTTTAGTAGGGAAGGAGAGCTAATAATGAATGATATCAAGAAGGCTAAATTATTTAATGCCTATTTTCCGTCAGTCTTCCTTAAAAAGCTAAATTGTAACCAGATACTTAACACAATTAATATTAACAACAAAGGGGAAGGAACACAAGCCACAATAGGGAAAGAATAGGTTCAAGAATATTTAGATATATTAGATGTAGTCAAGTTGGCAGAGGCTGGTGAAATTCATCTGAGGGTACTTATGGAACTAGCTAAGCAAACTTGGAACTGTTGGTGATTATCTTTGAGAATTCATGGAAAATGGATGAGGTACCAGTCAAATTGAGAAGGGCAAACATAGTATCTATCTTTAAAAAGGGGAACAAAGAGGATGTGGAAATTATAGTCCAGTCAGCCTAACTTCAATACTTGGAAAGATACTGGAACAAATCATTAAACAATCAATTTGTAGGCATCTAGAGGATAACACAAATAGTCAACGTGGATTTGTCAAGAACAAATCATGCCAAACCAAACCATCTTTGACAGGGTTACTGGCCTAGTTCATGAAGAGGAAGCTGTAGATGGGATAGTTATTTTTTTAATAAGGGCTTTGATGACGTTTCCCACATGACATTCTCATAAACAAACTAGCAAAATGTGGTCTAGTTGAAATTACTAAGGTGAGTGGACAAGTGGTTGAAAGACTCTACACAAACAGTAGTTATCAATGGTTCATTGTCAAATTGGGGAGATGTCTCAAGTGGAGTCCAGTAAGGGTCTGCCCTGGGTCAGGTACTACTCACTATATTCATTAATGATGTGGATAATGGAGTGGTATGCTTATCAAATCTGAAGATGACACTAAATTGGGAGGAGTTGAGAGCACTTTGGTGGACAGGATTAGAATTCAAAACAACCTTGATAAATTGAAGAATGGATCTGAATTTAACAAGATGAAATTCAAAAAAGACAAGTGCAAAGGACTACCATTAGGAAGGAACAATCAAATGTACAACTACAAACTGGGTAATAACTGGCGAGTGGGAGTACTGCTGTAAAGGATCTGGGGGTTATAGAATTGAATGAGTCAAATGTAATGCAGTTGCAATATATATGTATAAGCAACTGGATAGCGTAGTGGTTAAGAGCGCCGCCCTTTGATACGGGAGACCGGGGTTCAAATCCCGGTTGGTACCCAACTTTCCCGTAGGGGTCCTTGGGCAAAAAGACCCCCTAACGCTTCACCTGCCTGCCTCAAAATATGAGAGTGACACGAACTAGAAAAGTCATGCCGGCTCGGATGTCGCCTGGATTAACAAGGTCCACGCCAGATGTTGAGGAACCAGGACAATCTGATGATAAGTGGGCTACTGGAACAAACCATTCATGGACGCGAGACAAGAGAACCTGGAATTGATGGAATGCTACTACAACAGTAGACCTAATGAGAGGGGATATATGAAACGTATGAGGGGACTATGGATGGACAAAAGACCTACATCCACACTCACTGAGAAACAGCTAGTTACCCAGCGCTTCAACATAGTAAAGAGGAAGCTGCTCTCACAGCTTGAGATAGACCAACTCCACATTACATCCCAGACTCAAGAAGACCTGGAAGAACAAGTGGATGTGC
>NC_133769.1:137512950-137568138 GCF_003597395.2 Chelonoidis abingdonii | reverse complement strand
TCTTTCTATAGGTCTATAATATATAACTAAACTGTTGTTGTATGTAAAGTAAATAAGGTTTTTAAAATGTTTAAGAAGCTTCATTTAAAATTAAATTAAAATGCGGAGTCCCCTGGACTGGTGGCCAGGACCCAGGCAGTGTGAGTGTCACTGAAAATCAGCTTGTGTGCTGCTTTTGACACGCGTGCCATAGGTTGCCTACCCCTGGTATAGTCCTTCAAACTTCTTTTTATTAGTTTGTCCTTTTTCATTCCATAATCACTGACTTATTTTAGTTCTGTCCTTTGTTCCTTGTGAAGCATAAGCCCAAATGGTTCTGCTCCATTTTCTTAAGTGTATATCATCATCATTAATTATATCTGCATAGCTTTAGGGGGGGAAACCAATGATTTTTGTACCCTCTGTTGGCTGTCTCTTCAAGTGAGCACAGTATAGGTATCGTCACTTCGTGGCTAGTGTAATGTAGGACAGATTTTGCCACCCTTACTCAGATAGAATAGTACTGTAGTACTTGAATAACACCATTTAAAGCCAGTGAGTTTAGAGTAAGGTACTGCTTCTGTGAGTGTAGGAGTTGCAAAATCTTGTTTGTAACTTGCCATAACTGGATTGAGCTAAAGCATCTGTATCCTCACCATGTCTGCTTTCCTTTATTTGGCAGTACTTGTTCTGTACAGGTGAAAAGGTTTTGTTCACATTACTGGGGACTGCACGTATGTGTCTGCACAGATATTGAGGCCTTTGGATCTCCATAGTTCTCTTACCAGCTTTCAAGAAGCAGCCTGGAACTACTTGTCAGGGTCCCTTTTAAAATTAATGTAGCATTTTTAAATGGATCAAAATATATTCGGCATCTCTTCAACAAGGTTTCTGATCATATTCTCAAACTGTGATTTCCACTAGATCGGGGGTGGGCAAACTTTTTGGCCCGAGAGCCACATCGGGGTGAGAAACTGTATGGAGGGCCAGGTAGGGAAGGCTGTGCCTCCCAAAACAGCCTGGTCCATGCCCCTATCCGACCCTCCCACTTCCCACCCCCTGACTGTCCCCCTCAGAACTCCTGACCCATCTAACCCCCCCCCGGTTCTTGTCCCCTGACTGCCCCCTCCCAGGACCCCTGCCCTTAACCACCCCCCAGGACCCTACCCCCATCCAACCCCCCCTGCTCCTTGTCCCCTGACTGCCCTGACCCCTATCCACACCCTTGCCCCCTGGGACCCCACCCCCTCTCCAATCCCCCTGTTCCCTGTCCCTTTCCCCCCCGAACCTCTGCCCCATTCAACAGGCTCCTGTCCTCTGACTGCCCCCAGGATCCGCTACCCCATATCCAATCCCGCGGCCCCTTACCATGCTCTCAGAGCAGCATGTATGAAGCCACGCCTCCCAGAGGGAGCTAGGCATGCTGCCACGCTGCCCTGCATGAGCACGCAGCCCTGTCACCCAGAGCACTGCCTGCTGCAGGAGAGGGTGTACAGCCAGGGAGGGGTCAGGGACTAGCCTCCCCAGCCGGGAGCTCAGGGGCCAGGCAGGATGGTCCCGCAGGCCCCATCTGTCCCACGGGCTTTGGTTGGCCCACCTCTGCACTAGATGCTAATGTTTAGGCTCAAAAATGCTTGAGATCTGCATGCCAGGACACCCCTGGAGAACACCAGTTTTAGAGTGTAGAATAACTCAGTGTTTTAAAAATGATTCTTGTGTTAAATGGCACAATAAAATCTGTCTTTGCATCAGTGTTATTTCTTTACATAATTTAAAGAAAGCAGAGAGAAATCCTCCTTTGTCTTAAATGTCTGGATAATGTTTTAGCATCTTATTTTGCTGTTCGTACAACAGGTAAAGGGATAAATTGGCTGCACAGGGATGTGAACACAGTTTTTAAATGAGTATTGTTATGAAAGTGAGAAACAAAGCATTGTACAGGAATAAATAAGTTAAATATTAAAAATGAACTACAGTATTCCATCTGATTCTCAGTGAGTTACAATGCATACAACTGAAAATTATGGCAATTATAATTTGCTTGTACAGTATAATATGTGACAGAGATGTATGTCTGGTTTTAAGGGTTCAGTGGCTGAATCTGCTGTCATTAGGCCTAACCAATGGAATCAAATACTCTTAGTCACTTTCCATTTTCTTAGAAGCCTTGAAAGCATCTATGATAAGCATCAGCTCTACATCCATATTCCTATAACTATGTTGCATCACAGTAGTTTCAAATCATATGTCTTAACCTGTGGCGTAATGTCTGATTGAAAACATCTGGAAGCCTGTTTAAAATTCTTCACATTCAGACAGAAAAATATTGCAAGGAAGAACAAAAAGAAAAGGAATAGCGCCAAAGTTGTGTGTTGTTTGTTTGTTTGTTTCTTTTTAATAACAAAAACCCTCCCCAGATAAGGGTAATAAGCTGCTTCATTTTGAGTGGAATAGTCTCAAGGTACAATTTGATATATGAATGGCATTATTTATGATGGATATTTTTGATCAGTTTCTTCTAAAAATAAATCAACCTCACTCAAGTATTGCTTAATAGCTTCTTTAGCGAATTTAAAGGAATTAACATTGAGCTAGTTTATCGTCTGTGCTCATCACCCTGCATTAGTTCTATGGCTAGTCGACAGAGGTAGCTGCCTATGAGCCATTCAAGGAAGTACTGGACTAGTTCCTCCTCAGTCTTCCTCCAGCAATAGTAGAGAGAGACAATCTTAGGGCTCAAGGTTGTAATAAGAGGTGTAAAATTCAGAAAGGTACTTACCTTATAAACTTTCACTTTTTCAAACAGTTACTGGGAGGAATGGTTCTATTTCTTCCCGCCTCCAAACCTCCTCTTCCCCCCGAAGAGCAATCTTTTCAAGGTTTACTTTAATGAACATTTGGAGGAGGAGGAGTTGTTTTTTGCCAGTCCTAGATATGACCAAGACTTTGATAAATGATTTTTCATGCCAAATCTTTGGCGATCTAACTTGAGACTCTTTTAAAGGGGATTGATTTTTAGAAGGTGTTAACACATCATCTGAAAATTAGGCTCATTTCAAGTGTCCCAAGTTGGATTCCCCAAAACTAAGGATCCTAATCTCGCTTCTAAAAATCTTGATGAGAATAAAATAAATAAAATACAACAGTCAAAATAGGGAACACACAAGCACTATGTCAGCCAAGATTGCTCACTTGTTACTACCATGAGCAGGAAAGTAGACTCTTCTCTGGTTTAATTTGTGGCACTCCAGCAAGAAGAGCTCCATACATGTTAAATGGACAACCATGCTCAAGTGGAAGCATGTTTACAATATAGGTTAGCCAGTAGCAAAGTCAGAGGGCTAACAGGACAAAAATAGACTGCACTTATTGCTGCTATTTCATATTAGGCAAATATAAATAAGAGTAAAAATATTAAACATTTTGGAGTTAATTATGGAACAGAATCAAATAATTTTGTCTGACTGAATTTGTCCATCAAGTGGACCTTTTTACCCTGCTTTTGAATGGGCTGAACCCATTTCAGAAAGGGAAGATCCTTTTGGGAGAGACTCATGAGGAATAGTGACTGCCTCTGCAAGGAGTGGCCGATAAAGACACAGGAGAGGTTTGTTCCGGTGTAAACTGTTTAGCCTTTTTTTGATTTTGTTATATGCTGCCATGCTGTATGAGGACACCAAAACTCTTTTTCTTGGGACAGTTATTTGAGTGAGAACCTTAAAGTCCAATAAATATAAACCATCAAGAAGGGCCGTTTGTATGCTAGTGAGGTCTGTGAGTTTCATAATGTGGATCTTATGACCTTCTGCAAATGGAAGACACTGAAGTGTTGTCAACCCCATATGGAGTCAGTCAGTTTCTCTGCCACTCCCACACCCACCCCAAATCTTTCGTTATTTATCCACAGTGGCACAGCTTCAGTAGGAGAGACTGAGTGAGCCCCACATCAGAATATCCCATAGCCTAGGGGTTAAAGCATTCTTGTGAGATGTGGAAGACTCTATTTTAAACTTTCTCTTCCCCTCAGGCAAAGTGGGGGAATTGAATCTGGGTCTCCTACATACCACATGAATGCTCCATCCACTGGGCTGAAAGTTATAAGGTTGCTGTGCCTTCTCCTCTGGCAGGATTTCAGATGAGATCATCAGGTAATTGGCCTGTGAACATTCATACTGGATCAGGCCCTACAGGTGAGATCAGTGTTCAGCTGCCTATATATGCCTGGCTTATGGATCACTCTGGAGATTAGGTGGGAACTAGGCATCCAGAACCCTAAGGAGAGGCAGTCCTTACATGTCAGGTGAGTTTAGGCTCCTACAGGGAGCTGGCTTTTAGTCACAAACTCATCGGGCCAAATCTGCTGATCATTACTCACATGAGAAGTCTTATTGTCATCAAAGCAGAATTTACATTAGGCAGTTGAGGAGGATCTGGCCCGTTTAGGGAGCAGACCAATATATTGGGTTGACTAGAACTAGTTGACAGATTCTCGGCCAGTGTAAATTGATGGAGCACCATTAACTTCAGTGGAACTTCATCAGTTGATAGCAGCAGGGCATCTGGCCTGTGGTCTTCTGTGTTCATCCTTACAGTTTAGTTTCATCTGTGTGAAAGGGGGAATAGCAAATGACTGGAGCAACAGAGAAATAAGGAGGAAGAAATGGAGAACAGAAGATTAGTGTTCCCTCCCTTTGGGATATATATTTCGAACATCTCTGATGTTTTATGTGGTTACTGCCTGTGCACCAGTTTCCTCACATTAAAAGATTTCACAAACAAGACTCTGCCAAAGGGTTCACACCCACACAAAGTCCTGCAGCGACGGACGAGTGGCAGAGAAGACAGGAGCAGTGATCTCCTCTGGGAGTCTTTAGTCACAAGTCTGCATGCAGGCAGCAGCCGTGTGATGGTTGTCTTGTTCTTGGCTGAGACTGTCATAAACAGATAGCTAAGGGTTAATGTCTCTTTCACGTGGAAAGGGTTAACAAACACCTGACCAGAGGACCAGTCAGGAAACAAGATACTTTCAAATCTCAAGGGAGGGAAGTTTTGGGTGTGGGTCCTTTGTTTTGTGTCTGTGTGCTCTCTAGGCGCTGAGGGTGATCACCCTATCTCCAGGCTCTCTAATCTTCTGTGTCCAATTTGTAAGTACGGGTAGAAATACAATATAAGCTTTTACATTGTTTTTCTGTATTTGCAAGTGTGTAGTTTGCTGGAAATGTTTAAATTGTATTTTTTCTGAATAAGGCTGTTTGTTCAATTTTTATAAGCTAACAGACCCTGTAATATTTCATCTTGATTACAGAGACAATTTTTATGTCTTTTCTTTTTTTTATTAAATTTTTTTTCAGTTTTTTCCTAGTTAAGGCTCAAGGAGATTGAGTCTGCAACTCACCAGGGAATTGGTGGGAGGAGGAAGACAGGGGGGAAGAGGAAATCTTTGTGTTAGATTTACAAAGCTTGAATTTGCATGGCCTCTGGGTGAGGGGGAGAGAAACCTGATCTCTCTGTGTTTGTGTTTCAAGGAATTGAAACATGGTGATCTCCTAGTGTACCCAGGGCGGGAAGATCTGGGAGGAGGTAAAGAGGGGGAAGGGAAGTGGGTTATTTCCCTTTGTTGTGAGACTCAAGGAATCTGAGTCTTGGGGGCCCTAGGGAAGGTTTTGGGGGGACCAGAGTGTACCAAGCACTGAAATTCCTGGTTGGTGGCAGCATATCAGATCTAAGCTGGTAATTAAGCTTAGAAGAATTAATGCAGGTACCCAAATTTGGGACGCTAAGGTTCAGATTTGGGAATTATACCTTATGACAGAGACAGAAGTGCATTTGGCAGCAGTGGCTGTGACTGAGCAGGCCTTTTCAGGATCCCCTCTGCTCACCCCAAATGGGGAGGAGGCTAGAAAAGGTGCCCCAAACATAGGCATCTCTCACTCTTCCAACTGGATGGCCATATCTATTGGGATTACTCAACTCCACGGCTGAAAGAAGAGACATAAGACAATAAATTTCACCACCTGGAATGTCTGCACCCTTACGGACTCTAATCTGCTTGACATCATTATTGATATTAAAAAGCACTGAGATCAACTTAAAAACACCATTCATAATGCATATGCTGAAACCATAGGATATTCCACTAATGTCACCAAGACTGATTTGACAAAAACAATGAGGAAATCCTATTCAAGAGAAAAGAACTGCATTTTGTAATTGGCAAAATGATTCCTCTAACAAATGAAAACATGAGGCCCATCACCTGCTTGAAGCCAAAGTCCAAAGGAGGCTACATGACATCAAAAACAAGTGGTGGCAAGAGAAGGCCTCTGAGAATCCAGGGTTTCGTAGACCAGGATGACATGAGAAACTTCTTTCAAGCAACAAAAGCTATCTATGGGCCAAGATCCAAAGGCCCAACCCCCTTACGTTCTCAAGATGGCTCCATCCTTCTCTCATATAATGCAACCATTAAACAAAACTGGAAGGAGCACTTTGAGAGCCTACTATATCATGAATCCACGGTCTCTGAAGACACCATTGAGTTTATTCCACAACACTCAGTAATAGAACACCTTGCTGATCCCCCATCTTCTGAGGACCATCACTCAGACAAAAAAATCACAAAGCACCAGACCCAGACGGATTCCCTGCTGAGGTTTTTAAAGCTGTGAGGGAACAATGCTCCAGCACAAACTTTGCCAACCCTTTGACAAAATCTGGACCTGCGAAGAAATTCTACCTGACTTTAAGAACACCAACATTGTTACAATATTAAAGAAAGGGGACAAATCTTTGTGCAGGAACTACAGAGGCTAGCTCTCCTCTCCATCACAGGGAAGATTCTTGCCTGGATTCTACTAAAGCGCCTCCTCCCCCTTGCCAAGGAACTCCTTCCCAAATCACAGTGTGGCTTCAGGCCATCCTGAGGCGCAACTGATATGATCTTCGTGGCATGGCAGATCCAGAAGTGCAGAGAGCAACACCAGGAACTGTTCATGGTATTCATCGACCTAACCAAGGCCTTTGACTCTAGCAATCTTGATGCCCTTTGGAAGGTGCTGTGTAGGTTTGTCTGTCCACAGAAATTTATTTCCATCATCAGACTACTCCATGATGGGATGACTGTCACTATTTTGTGCAACAGCTCAGAGACCAAACTGTTCAGTATTCGCACTGGTGTTGAGCAGGGCTGTGTCATTGCTCCAACACTCTCTTCTCCATTTACCTTGTTGTGATCCTGATTCTCATTCACGACTGCCTTCGTGATGGAATCGGGATTGAGTATTGTATGGATGGCCAACTCCTCAATCTCCGACATCTCCAAACATAATCTAAGATCCTGAGAATTGGCATCACTGACCTTCTGTATGCAGATGACTGCGTTATTCTTGCACACACAGAGGCCTACGTGCAAAGCACCCTAAATCTTTTTTCAGATGCCTATCATACCCTGGGTCGGTCTCTCTCACTCAATGTCGAGAAAACCAAGGTACTCTACCAGCCTTTACCTGCACATACTACTCTTTGTACTCCACAAATCACCATCAGTGGAGAACCCACGGAAAATGTGGACCATTTTCTGTACCTTGGCATCCAGGTGGGGTGGTCTTTAGTGACCTGTACTATGACAGCACCCATGTTTTATAGCCCTGTTAATTTACCAAGAGACAGTCAATAGTTCTGCCTCCCATTTCTGTCTCTACCTCAGTGCAAGTGTGTGTATCTTTGATATACAAGGCATCACCTCCCTTTTTCCTCACCTCTTCTTCCTGAGCAAGCTGTACCCTTGTATGCCAGTGTTCCAGTCGTGAATTATCCCACGAAGTCTGTGATGCTAATTGTGATTATTCACCAGTTTTCTAGTTCTTCCTGTTTTTTCCCCATACTTCTTGAATTAGTATATAGATCTCTAAGATTTCTATGGTTCGATGCACCTGCATAGGAAGAGCGCAAAAACTTTCATTAATTTCACTCTACTGCTGCCTGTCATTGCAAAAAATGCAAAGGTTGAAAAAAAAATGTTTTAGTGTGTATTCTTGATGCCCAGTGCACACATTTAATTCCTTCTAGTGGTAACAGTAGTTGGTAATGCCAAAAATTTGAGGTGCTAAGGTCATTCAGCTGTAACAAAATTGTCCTTTGACATTCCTTTGTTAGGCCTAATATGTTTTTTGACTTAATGATAAGAGATTAGATATGAACCTGTTTTAATTATTTTCAGACCTTAAATAGGATTAATCTTTTAAAAAACATGCTAGTTTAATATGTGGTTCAGGGATTTCTTTAAAAGACAATGCAACTTAAGCTATCAAAATATCAGACCTGTGGAATAAAAACTGACGTTAACAAATAAATTCAATTTAAAAATGGAAGGTATTAGTATGTTGTGAAGAGGCTTCATTAGCAAAACACAGATTGTCTGTCTATCAATCAAAAAATATGTTCCAGGATGCAGCCTCTTAGCTTAATTTTGAAAGCCTAAATATCAGGTGATTAAGACAAGGCTAGCCTAACTTGAGAGCTCTCACATTTGGCACCTGTCTCCTTTTAAGGATTACAGCCATTTGTTTTCAAGACTCTTGGGTTCTGTTTCCAGATTTACTGCTGAGTTACTGTGTGACTTTGGCTAGTCATCTATAGTCAAATCTTGACCTTGCTTATATGAAGCAGTTGTGGAGTGAAGTGGCACTAGTCAAGTGGAAGTCTTGGAAAGGTTATGGCTGCTGAACATGACAGAAGGGCTTTGAAAACGGAATGCTGCTTGAAGAATGAAAAGCATGTTCTTACCCATTGCTGGCTGCCAACATGTTGGATGACTGTCTATCTCCCCCTGTAGTTGTGCAGTGCCTCTGGCAGGTGCATTAGCAATACCCCAGTGACACTGAGAGGTGTGACACATCCCTGCCTTTTTTTGTTCTGCTCAGGTGTGTGCTGAGAAGTAGAGGGAGAGCAGAGGTTTCTTACACACTTCCTTTTCTCGTTAGCCCTCATGCAAAATAAAGCAGGATGTCTTCTTTAATATCTATCTGTTTTCTTCTGTAAAATGGGGGTAATTCATACTTCCCTCACAAATGGTTGCGAGAGTGAATTTGTTTGCATACTGCTCTGAGATCATTGGATAAAGGCCCTGTTAATGCTGCATTGTATTAATTATTTGTTTTTTATGTCCTAGGATTGTATTACCACAGAAAACCCAGTCTAGCAAAAAGAAGAGTCTCATCATAAACCAATCTAGGATGTCACATACACTAAAGTGACAGGCAGACGTTCAGATTCAGGATCACAGGGCTCAGATTCAAGCCTGAATCTGAGCCCTGCGATCCTGAATCTGTACGTCTGCCTGTCAATTTAATGTGAGACATCCTAGATAGTTTAGTACAACGAAACAACGGACCCCCCCCCCCCAGGAAATTAAACTTTAGTGCTCAACGTGGAATAGGAGTTGGAATAAAAATTCTGGTAAATATTTTCCTCCACCATCTGAAAGGTACCATTTATCCTATTGCCTGTGGTATTGGAAGAATTTATCAAGTCTGATTGAAAACTGCAAAGTAAAAGTTGAAAACCTGAGCAAATAATATATACAACAATCTGGATTATGTCACTTTACCTCCTAAAATCTATAGAGCAGTCATTTTTGGGTCCAGAGATCCAGTCATTTTGTTAGCGATTTCTTACTGGGAGAGCTCACGAGCTGAAAAACTGAACTTGCTGAAGGGGAGAACATGAGACTAAGTGACAATTTTAAGACCATCTGTTTTATCTAAATTGTTGGAAGTAGTGAGGGAATATGAGCAATACTAGCCTTAAAATGTACCAACAAATGCTCAAAGAAATGCATATTTCGTATGGGAGCACTGAAATCTATTCTGGCATTAATATTCCAAAGGGATTTTCTGATGTCAATGGATCTTTTGTATCCAAGACTTTAAGAACTTCTTTTAATATAAACAAAGCTGCAAAAATAAGTAGTTAAAGCTCCTCTTTATAAACAGTGCTTCTAATGCTCACAAAAATGTTTATATCTTTCAAAATATATTGCATTAAATGTTCTAAAAACTGAAGAAAGAGGAGTTGGACTGGGAGGTGTTTTGCTCCTGATATTCACCTTCAGTCAGCTTTTCACAGTACAGTCTCTTCTAAATTCACAAGAAGGCTGCAAAGAGTCCCAAAGACAAGCAATACAAAGGCTATATTCTATATCTTGTGGGCTCCCATGGGAAGCACTACCACACAGCCAATGACCATCGCTGTAGGGGCTCAACCTGTGAGGTTCATGGTATAAGGTCCCTCAATCATTTAAATGAGTTATTCATTAAAATGAATGGAACAATTCCTACAACCTGCTTGTGATGTGTGTGTTTTTTGTTTCTCCTTTATTTTTTTAATAAAGTCGTGCATGGAATGTCAGAGGAATAATGCCATCTCATGTGATCTGTATGTGCTAAAAGCAAACCTTCTGTCCCTCTGTACCATCTGCAACATCAGCGATTCTAGCCAATAAGACACTGATACAGACTGCTCCTGAGGTTTGTATATAATGAAAAACACAGCCAGAGCAAGATTCTACCACTTTGGTTTGGTAAAAGCCCTGGAAATTCTTTGTAGTACAGATTGCAGTTTTCTGATTAAGCAGAATATACCTTTTGCTCTGTATTTGACATCATTCTAATCAGAGAAACAATCTTTTTTGCTTCCTTCATTCTTGGTTATATAATAAGCAGGGGGAAAAAGAAATGTATATCCAACTTAGACGGTATTCTATCTGGGAGTCGTATAATAAACACCTTCGCCACATGTCTTTGACAGACAATGTAGACGTTTGAAACAATTGCCATCTGAAATGATAAAAGGATCACTTCAGCTAAGAATTCAGTTAAGGTTACTTATAGCGTTTATTTTATGCACAGCAGCCATGGAATGGTCACATCTTCATATGACTGAGAATACTACATATGTTTTTCTCTCTTTATCCATACTTGAGGTATGGAAAAGGTGGTCTCTGATGGGTGGACTGTGGTGCTCAAGATGAGGGTTATGGTGAGCTGTTTGGATGAAGGCAACAAAGGTTAACATTGCCCTGAAGAGGATGAGTCAAAGGTAAAAGGGACTTTGGACCATGTACTGACAGCTCCTGAAGCAGCTGCTGCATTTAACAAGTGTTTACTCTGGATGGAGAGTTAGGAGACTGACTACCTGTGTATCTTGCTCCTCCAAAAGTGATGCATGCAGGCAGTGGAAAAATTAAATAGCACTAAAAAGCAGGCTCCTATAACAGAGTTCTTTGCAGTATTGTAGCAGATCACTGTGACTACTTATGATTCTGTATTTGGTGTGCTTTGTGCAAGCTAGCATTCCCTCGTACCTTGATTTGTTCATGTTTGCCTACTTTAAAATAAACCTACATTCTTTTAATAAAATACAGTAAGTGATAGTCTTTTTCTTCTGTTTCCCTGGCTGCTTATTCAATGTCCTCTCAATTATACAAACTCCCTATTATCTGAAAAAATTCTATCTTCCATGCTATTTGCATGAACAGGAGTGTACTATATTTCAATAACCGGTTACAATTTGTGACATCAAAGGGCAGATAAGGTGAGAGGGAAGGAAAAGGTGAAGAATTGTAGGGCCCTGTATAGAAAGAAATCAATGACTTTTACCAGCATATTTTTTAGAGTATATGGTTTTGTTCCAACTTTGTACTGTAGCTGTATGAATGGAGGTCAAGTAATCAAATCTTAAGCTGATAAGCTTGCAATTAATGTTCTGTTGCTTTACAGTGAGGACAAGCATGTTTATAATGTAGTGGTATTCATTATTTTACCAATGTTTTCATTCATCTCATATAGATTTCTGTTGTCATCTTTGTGAATCAAGATTACGTGCACCCCTAAATTAAACCTGGGGAGACCCCGTGAAATACACAAATAAAGCATATTTCTTTTTCAGCAAAATGTTTGGCACTTATCCATATTCATCGGATTATCCCTTTAAGTGAGAGACAAAACAGCACCAGATGCCGTATGGAGCTGTTATATAACCAGTTAGTGGATACCTTTTCTCCCTGCTTCTAGATCAAAAGGGAGGAGAAATACCTACTACCTATGGCATGCTGTTCAATCACCAGCCAGTGATTGGGAACTCCTGTAATCCGTATTAAAGAGAAACTGAGATGATTGATTTTAATAGCATGGATCAATATGGATAAACATTTAATAAACAATAAATGAAAACCTCAGTTTTGAAAGTGAAATAGCTGAAACTGTTGTAGTACTTCCAGCCTTGGTAAACATTTCCATATATCTCTTAATAAACATTGCAATTTTACTGAAACATTCTGGCCAAAAGTAACAAGTTCTGTTCTGCATCACGGAATAAAGCAAGGGGGTGTAACGAAGAATAGGAAAAGTCCCAAATTTCATGGCTGTGTGATGAATCTGTCCTTTTATGGGTACCAAGGGAGCTCTTCAGAACTTGTTTCTGAGCATGTGTAGTGAAGAATTGGAGAACAGGGAGTTAATTCAGAGAGCTCTTCCTGTTTGCTTAGGTTTTGAGGGTGGGGGTGTTGCTTGTGTTCATTTTAAATAAATGTTGACAGGCTTAAATTCAAGCTCCCCTTTCTACAGTTGCATTGCTTCATCTGTCAGAACAGATTACTGAGAAAAAAAAACTGAATTGGGGGAGGGATAGCTCACTGGTTTGAGCTTTGGCCTGCTAAACCCACAGTT
The DNA here is from genome assembly GCF_003597395.2 of Chelonoidis abingdonii. NCBI lineage: Eukaryota > Metazoa > Chordata > Testudines > Testudinidae > Chelonoidis > Chelonoidis abingdonii. Next base: position 137,555,434 of record NC_133769.1, on the reverse strand, counting down.
GTGAGTTCAATCCTTGAGGGGCCATTTAGGGATCTGGGACAAAAATATGTCTAGGGATTAGTCCTGCTTTGAGCAGGGGGTTGAACTAGATCTCCTGACATCCCTTCCACACCTGATATTCTATCTGTATCATGCTGAATACTTCCCCAGAAGTATATAGAAGCCTTTCTGCATGTAGCTCACAAGATCAAAGAGCCCTGGCTTTAGGTGCTTATTGGAACAGGGCAGTGATGGAGCCAATTAGCTATTGCTCTACATCAGAGGTTCTCAAAATGGGGGTCAAGACCCCTCAGGGGGTCACAAAGCCATTACATGGGGGGGAGGCACAAACTGTCAGCCTCCAACCCAGGCCACACTTTGCCTCCAGCATGTATAATAGTGTTAAATTAAGAAGAATGTTTATATATTTATATGAGGGGATCACACTCAGAGGCTTGCTATGTGAAATGGGTCACTAGTACATAGTTTGAGAACTACTGGTCTATATGGTATGTGCCCCACAACCGTTAGTGGATTCCTGAGTGGTAATATGTTCAGTAATTTAGGGCTGGCAATGTGGCCTAGTGGACAGGACACTGGTATGGAATTTGTTCAATTCCTGGCTTTGACATTACTTTGTTGAATGACCTTGGGTAAGTTTACTTGTCTGTTTCAGTTTTGCCATCTGTAAAATCCTTTATCAGATTAGAACAAATGGACGTCAGGGATGGTCAAGGTATAGTTGGTCCTGTCTCAGCTGGGGCAGGGGGAGAGGACTAATGACCTCTTGAAGTCCCTTCCTGCCTTACATTCTATGATTTAGAGCTGGTTGAATTCTTTTTCGATGGAAAAAATTTTCTGTCAGAAAATTGTTTCATTGAAATATTTTGCATAAACGGGTCAATTTCAACAAACTTTTAGATTGTTTAGAAATTTCTCCATCTAAATCAAAATGGTTGTTTTGACTTTCTCTGTTTTGATGTATTTTGTATTACAATTTTAATCTAGTATTTATATATTAGCTCTAATATATATATTTTACTTTATTTTGACATTCGACAATGAAATGTTGACATCTGTCAAAAATGAAATGTTCCAATGAACTCATTTTCAGAGTTTCAGAATTTGTGTGTGTGTGTGTGTGTGTGTGTGTGTGTGTGTGTGTGTTGCCATTTCCTTTCCACAAAATTTTTTGACTTTTCTTCCCAGTTCAGGTGAAAAACAAATTTTGAAATGTTGGACGTTCCCATGGGATGGAAATTGCATTTTCCAAGTACCTCTATTAATGATCCTCTGCCCAGCATTAACTTCTCCATTTTTGTAGGTGTGCAGGCATGCCCAATGGGAACAAGTATTCCTTGGGTGGTGTGTTTCTGGGATAGATGAGAGAGAGGCTATGTGCATCACCAGGGGTTAGGATGTGCAAGGGTGGTTCCAGGGGATTTAAGGTTTCACCACCTGCATGAGTCCTAAATCACATCCTTTGAGCTAGCATTAATAGGAAATGCCATGTGATGACTCTTTCATGGGACTTCTTACATAGTTCCCCACCTTCTGGGGGCATATCCCTGGACGGGAGTGATGTGATCCATAGTTTGTGACAAAGGAAATGCTGTCCCTCAGATGAAATGAGTGGCTGAATTTGTAATAGAAGGTTAATATATATTTTATAATGAAACTCATGGAGACAAAACCCCAGATGGCTTTTACTGTAGTTGTGGTGATATTCTCTCAGTGAAGATGTTGAGTAGTGGAAAGTCTTGTTCATCCAAACTCTACTCTCGAATTCGTCTCTTCTAGCTCTTAATTAGGGGCTGGAATCTCCAGCTGCTTTGTCAAAATCACATTCACTTTTATTATAGTGACAGTTTTAGAGCAAGAAGGCCAGAATGCTTAAACTCTTTTTTAGAGGGATTGACAGGGTCTACACCTTCCTCTGTTCAAGCAGTATTATAGATTCATAGACTTCAAGGTCAGAAGGGACCATTATGATCATCCAGTCCAACGTCCTGCACAATGCAGGCCACAGAATCTCACTCATCCACTCCGGCAGTATTAGGATGAGCTTAAGCCCAGGCCTGTGGGCAGAAGCTATGTGAAAAGCATCTATGTATCATAAGTGGCACTTATTACAGCACACACAATGCCCGCACAGCTGAAATATGCCAGGGTCTGACTATTGCTCAGAAACTCACTTGTTGGGGATCAATTTAATTATCACTCTCTCAAATCTCTACTTGTGGGTGATGGTGGTTGAGCTTCTCCAGGATAATCTAAATAGCAGTCTCTTTATGTCTTCAGATCCATTTTCAGGCTCACACAAAGCATTAAGCTAGCTGCTGTCTGAGATAGCACTATCAAGTAAGGACAGTTTGCCTTCAGTCAGGTACTTATGATGCAGTTGATTAGAGGATATTAATGATCCAGCCAAGTGGATGGACTGATGATTTTTAGGATTCATTCATTATTTTGGGAGTCTAATTTTCAGTGGCTATTGAGGACCTATGCCTGAACCCAAGGATATTCCTGTTCAGAGTCCAATAAGGATCTCTTTGTGGCACTCTTCAATATGCACATGAAATAACTGGATAATTGGTAATGGCATGGTTTGAACTATCCCTCTACACTTGTGATGAGGAATCTGAGCATGGTGACTGCATTGTCTTGTTGCGTGCCTCTAAATGCAGTATTAATATCTGAAAAGAAACTGTTTCTTGTGTGATGGGGAAAAGCCTAGAAGATCTGGCCTGTTTGTAGGGTCTATTTATGGGTAATTTCTCAGGCAGTTGGACAGCATTTATGACTTTGGAGGATACTTTGACTATGAGGTGAATGTGGAAGAGCAACTTTCAGCATGGGCCAAAAGTGTGTTTCAATTTCCTCACAGTTCAGAAATTTAACATTCCCTTCAGGATGCTGAATGGGCCAGGAAGAACCACAAATTTGTTACCTGAGGGCAACACCAACTCTGTCTCATTTAGTATCGCCTTTAAAAACTACTCCTAGATTGTAGCAATTGTGGAACAGAGCAGCATGAGTGATCAAGGTCCTTTGCTTGTAAGTGAGTGGATGTTAGCGCTCTCTACTACTTGCTTATGGTTATGCAGTTCGTGAATGTCCTACTCTCACTATTGATATATAAGATCTTAAATAATATAGTCTCAGTCTACTCTGCAATTGTCATTGATGGGTGCTAGGCTGTGTGCATTCTGGTTATTTCAGTATATGTATAGTTCTTTGCCAACATTAAATAAGTAATCATTGCACTTCTATGCGTGGTGGATGAGTTTTACATATATCATGTTGGCTGTATGATAGAGAATTAGGGTCAGCTAACAGCAGCTGGCAGAGAGGGAGATTGCAGTGAATTTAGTGCTAGCACCAGTCTGGGTGATGCAGACTGATTTGGGGTCCTCTTAAAACCCTTGGAATCATTGGCCATAAGACTGGTAATATTGGGTCAGACCAAAGGTCCATCTAGCCCAGTATCCTGTCTTCGGACTGTGGTCAGTGCCAGGTGCCCCAGAGAGAGAGAACAGAACAGGTAATGAAGTGATCAATCCCCTGTCGCCCACTCCAAGGTTCAGGCAAACGGAAGCTAGGGACACCATCCCTGTCCATCCTGGTGAATAGCCATTGATGGACCTATCCTCCATGAACTTGTCTAGTTCTTTTTTGAACTAGAGTTTTCATGATCCACAAAGGCCATCACTGATCTTTAGGAAAAATTGGTGACCAGCTTTCACAACTAGCAACTAGTTTATATTGATTGATTTATATTTTCAAGCCTGTCTTTGCAAGAGGAAGAGGGCTAAACATTTCTTGGTTTTATTTTTTTTTTTTAATGATAGATTTTCCTTTATATTCTTGGTCCCCAAAAATAAAGACCTGTGGTTGAGGGCTTTGTGGAGCCCAAAGACAGTGTTAGGAAGTTTACCCCTTAGAATTCACAGGATAATAGTGAGATGATAATAAAAGCAACACTAATTGGTTTTCTAAACACCCATAGAGCATTTAAGATATATTTTTTGAGTATTACCAACAAATTTAATGCATTATGTACATCAGGTTTGGATGGTGCTGCATGACAGAATAAGAAATGAGTATATAAAGACAGAATTGGTGCTTCTAAAGTATACAGCTGGTCCTAGGAAAGATTTATTTTTTGAGGTACATTAAGATTTTGTAACTGGTCAATGAAGCCTTGATCCTGCACAGACTTGCGTACAGACATAATTATATGCATGTGAGTAGTCTCATTGACTTCAAATGGATTATTCACAGATGTAAAGTTGAGCATATGCATAAGACTTTCTTGGACCAGTACATGGAAATAGAAACATAAATCCTATCATGATACTTGGAAATGCTGGTCAATGAATTAAATTCTGCCAGAATTAAACTACTTATTTAGGTGAACTTATTTTATGATTGATGTACCATTTGATTTTTTTTTTCTCCATGGTGGGTTGTACAGTATCATGTTTTCAAATTTATTCTGAAATTCCACATTGATTCTACATGTGGTTCATTTTTAAGCACAAGAAAGGCAATTTTACATTTGAATTCTAGATTCTGGTTTATTCCATTATTAGGTTTCTTATGCCTTCCTCTAAGCATCTGGTACTGTCCACTGTAGGGGAAGTGAATACTAAATTAGATGAAACTCGTCTCTGATCCATTACAGCAACTACTTATTTATTTTCAAAAACCTCTGATGCAGAAAAGAGAGAGTGCACATCTCCTCACTCAAACTTTTGATTTTGATGGTTTTTGAAAGGTTCTGTTGGTTGAGGGGCTTCAGCATTGGAAAAGGATATTGAGATCCATTTAGTATTAGGAGCTATAAGAGCAGTGAAAGTGCTACATGATATTCTGAACTCCTGAGAAAAGTCTAGCACAGGGTGACCAAAATCTCAGTTTGTTAGGAAGCATAAATGTTGGGTAGCCCATGTACTAACTATAGTAAATTTTATCTAGTATATTTTTTAAGTGAGTCTCCTTTGAAGTGTAAAACATTAAGGACAACTTTTTTGAAAACCATTAAATTTAAGAGCCAAATTCTACACCAGTCCAGTGTATATCCTAGGAAAATAGGATTCTACCGGGTTAAGTGAACAACTAATTTGGGCCTAAATGTTTTGTTTCATTGGTATGTTGTGTCAATCATTCCATCTCTTAGGATCTATATTTATATTTTGGGGAGGCATGCGGGCAGCAGTTCATCCTGTGTCCACTGAAAAGCATTTCAGTAATTCATTTACATTGCTGTGACAGTTGGTGAGCTTAGCAGGAGCACAGCTGATGAACTTGAAAGTATCTGCAGTTGAACTTAGCCAAAAAGCCCTCTGTGAAACAGATATTTGTAGCGTTTAAAACTTTTAAGGAACTTGCAGAGCAGTATTTCCTTATCTCTCTTCCTTGTTCAAAGGAAGAAATGTCAGGACAAAGAATTCACATGAGGACTTGACCTGGTGGCAATTGAATTGGGATGCTGTGGATGAGAGAACCAACGGTACTAGAATATTAATCTGTCCTGCTGGAACACAAATCACAGCTCTGTTTCCCTCCCCTCTGAAATTCTGAATCAATATTGGAGAACAGACAATCCTAAAGTCCCTCCCAGTTTATTTCAGTTTGTTTAAAGCCCCACAATGTTATTAAAAGGGACACTGGCAACCAGTTTTGAAGTTCTGTAGCATATGACCAAGAATTAATATGATTAACACACGCACATTAGTAATTAGATCATACATGAAACAGAGATTTGAGGCTGTTGGGGTTTTTAAAGCTGTAATCTCCTACATCTCAGTTAAATGATTTTCACTTTACAGATTCTGGTTAATACGGTATTCTTCCTGTAATCTTCTCCCAAGTTATAAGATGCTGGGCACAACTGTTAGCAGCACCACCTGCTGAGCAGCTTGAGCCATAGCGTGGACTTGGCTATGGTAGGCAAAAAATAAGCCTACTACTTCTTGTCTCGAGAAGCCTTCTAGAAACTATTAAAAGGAAGGAGTGTATTGTTTTGCTTTTATAAGGCAAAACATATTTAGCCTGTCACAGTCCAGGAAACTTGATTATGCACTTGTAAACAACTCAATGCAAAAATGGCTTAGTAAAAAAAAGCAAGGCTGCAGTCAAGATCACTAAAATGTAGGAAATGCAAACATTAAAGGTACTAGAGCAATATTAATTCTGCTGTGTTCCTCTTCCTATATTTATCATATATATTTAATGACATAAACAATAACTAACTTCGATACTCATTTTGACAAGAAAACCAGGAGTATAACACACTGTTACAACTCAGATGAGTTAATATTGTTAGAACCTTTCTATCTTCATTTGCTGATTTTTGTGAATTTTAAACAGTGCAGCCAACAGAGCTTGCAAGCTTTTTTTGCTCTGGAGTTACTGGGCTAGCTGTGCCAGGTTCATGATGGAGCTTGTAAGCTCTTTGAACTAATTCGTTCCATAACCCACAGAGGTTGAGGGATGGGGGGAGAGTTTGGCAGGTAGTTGTGTGGTTGAGGTTTTGTGGATGGCTTTGGCAGCTGTGGTGAGAGTTTGGATTAGGACTGTTGTCCTAGAATGAAAGGATTTGACAGTTGAAGAAGTCAGTAGGTGTGGATGAATGTTTCTGGGCCACCCAAATGAAAGGAGCAGAATCCCTTGGCTTCTCTGATGTATGTAGGACCAGATGTACAGTTCAGTCCTGCATTTCCTGAAGGATGGTGAGAAGTGTAGTAAGAATTCATCCTGTGATACCTGTGGTAAAGGCATGACTTCTCTGTGAAACATTGTTACGTTTCTACCAACTGTTCTACATGTTACCCTTTGTGCAGAGATGGGTGATAAGAGAGTGCATTTATTGAAGTAATGAGTATTTCATTGATTCTTAAGCATTTAAGTGCACAACATTCTTTTGCATTCTTTCCCCATTTTATATTTTATGATTCTCTAACAAGTTTTTGGAACGGTGCATATACTTTTTAGAGACATTTTTCTCGTGCTTGAACAATGGCTATAGAAATATCACATCATCTCTGCTGGTTTATATGTATTTTGTAGTGGTTAACGTCATTACTTCAATAATTACTTAGTCACATTAATTTAACCCTTAACTCTAGTAGTGTCTGAGCCCATTAGAATTAACTTGTCAATTTGAAAGATTCGCATTGCAGACTAAAAGTAATAGTGTTATGTCACTTAAAACCATTGTAACTGTGTGAAAAGTCTATTTTGGAAGGAGTTGATGTGAATTTTAGGTATTTAACTGAAGTCTGTATCAGGTTTTGTTTGTTTGTTTTTTTTGTTATAGCCACAAGTAATGAAAGCTTAAAAAAAAAAAATCTGAAACTCCCTTGGACTTAAATGGGACTTCTGGATGTCCAGAATACTGAATTCAGCTAAAGCAGAAGAAAAAGATGATTACATTACATGACACAGAAGCATTTTTTGATGGCTAACATTAGATAAATCAGTATTTGCAGTGTAACATATCTTTGACATGTCATTAAACACTTTTGTTTTTTGTTACAGATTTCTACTGGTGCTGATTTGTTTAATTTTCAGTGTACTCTCTACTATAGAACATTATTCAGAATTTGCCACGGGGACCCTTTTCTGGATGGTAAGTGTACTCTTTTTTTGTAAAATATAATTGTTTATTTTGGTGACAAAATGATTGTTTGTTCTTTTTGTAAGCTGAAGAACAAGGAAAGGAAATAGAGAAATCTATTGGCAGTCCATTAGCAAGACAAGGGAATTTAAAATACTTGCTGCTGCTTTTTATGGAAAAGTAATATAGAACCTAAGGATGAAATAAATTTATTTAGAAATTATTCTATAAATCTACAGAAACTGAGTATTCATAGTGTAGCAGTGTTCATTTTTAAAATATTTTTTAAGTCCAGAAAAAACAAGGATGATCATCTAGTCTGACTTGCATAACCTCAAGCACAAAATTTCACCTAGTAATTCCTGTTTTAAGCCCATAACTTTTGAGCTAAAACATATCAAGATATGCAATGTTTAATGAGATATCCTACCTCCAAGAAAATACTACTTATTACATACTTTTTTGCACCTGAAAATGCAAATTGCTAAATAATTATGATCTTCAGAAATATTTGAGTCTCAGTGGTAAGCTGTCCTTTTCAGATTTTAGGCCAAATAAATTTTGTGCCAGGATTTATAACTGTTACTAATCTACTAATGTCTCAGGCTTTTCTTGGGGAACTTATCAAGCAGCATACTTAGTATTTTGCAAAAGGGTATTGTTATATTCATTACTTATCTACAGAGTCCTTGGTCTCACTGTTGTCACTGTCAATAGGGGATAACAGTCTTGCTGTGGTGAGGAACATCTGTCCATTTCGAATTGGACTGAAGTCACTACCTCATTTCACAATGGTCACTGAACGACACTCAGATGGTAATAGTGTTCAGTTACTACCAGTCCTAGGTTAGCTTTGAATTACTGATATTCAGATGAGAGGTTACCAAACACCAAACCATACAGCACCCCTTAGTTTTATAAACACAAGGTGACTAGCATGTGCACAGCAATTACTGCAAAAAGTTGTTACAATATGTATGATTTTGAACAATGTTATTTTTGAAGCTGGTGGGAAGTAAAATGGGGGAAAATGTGTGTATGGGCATTCCAGAGAATGCCCCTTATCACATCACCTAAAGAAAAGTTAATATGGGACTGTTTGATGAAGCAGCCTTTACTGAAGTGATGTGAATTGCACCATGATAATACATAACATCTAAATCAGTGATTTTCAACCTGTGGTCCACAGGTTCCTGGGGGTCTGCAGACTATGCCTAATGTTTCCAAAGGGATATGTATCTTCATTTGAAAATGTTTAGAGGTCTGCAAATGAAGAAAAAAGTTGAAAATCACTGGTGTAAATTTATAGCAACTGAGATCATAGAATCACAGAATATCAGGGGTGGAAGGGACCTCAGGAGGTCATCTAGTCCAACCCCTGCTCAAAGCAGGACCAATCCCCGACTAAATCATCCCAGCCAGGGCTTTGTCAAGCCTGGCCTTAAAAACCCCTAAGGATGGAGATTCCACCACCTCCCTAGGTAACCTATTCCAGTGTGTCACCACCCTCCTAGTGAAATAGTTTTTCCTAATATCCAACCTAGATCTGCTGAGCTCAGTGTGTAAAAACACAACAGCTATTTTGAGTTTTTTTTTAAATGGTAATTTCCTAATGTGATGGATTTTTGCTTTACAGCTGGCTTGAGAATCAAAGCTAGGTACTCATTTACTTCACTGGAGCTTAAACTTCATTAGTGCATGCAGCCTTCACATGTGATTGACTAAAACCATCATTAGGATCGCAGTTATTTTTAAGCATTTGTCTAATGATAATGCCGTAGCAAATGTTGCTTGGCTTTACTCAGAGTCAAACAAAGTGCAGTTTTGTTGGTCATGTGCAAGCCTCTAAAACCCTTATAAATAGATATTGTAATGGTAAGTTATATTGAGTCAGAACCTGATATAGTAATACTGAGCGATAGTCAGCGTTGACCTCTGTTCTTATACTGGTTACGTGTGTGTGTGTGTGTGTGTGTATGTATATATAATATTTTTAGTGAATTTAGTGGTTGTTGAAAAACTGCCAGATTAACATTCCTAGCGACTTCAAGTCCTGTGGGTTCCCCCCCACCACCAAATGGGTACAGCCTGGGCAGTGACTGTACTAAGACAGTCTCTACATCAGTCTGTCAAAGTGTTGCAACCTTGAGCTGAAAGGTCCATCTTTCGGGACATGAGTTGAATCCTTAGCTTCCCTGCTTAATTCACCTGACAAAAAGGCTAGTTGTGGTATTGGCTATTTATATGGCTACTTGTGCAGAAGGGTAGCAGATCGCTGTCTTTCTAAAGATGAGACCGCATACTGTAGCTAACACTGGAGAAGATTCATTTAACTGTAACTTGTGGAAGGTTGTGTTGTGCTCTACATTGACAGTGAGCTAAATGATGATAGAGCATGCTTTTGATGCCTTCCTGTTCAAGGTCTGCTTGTAGTTCTACTGACATAGATTACAACTTAGTAAGGGCTAACTTCAAAGTTGTAACACTTAACATTTCCAAGTTGGTGACACCTGACAATGGGAATTCTATACAACACACATTCAGACCTTCCATTTGAGGGGTTAAGATGATGGCCGAAATTCAACATCTTTATTCTTAATGGAATTTTACCAGGGACAAATTTGGCCGATTATGCGTAGCACATAGTGCTTATGCATTAATGGATACTAACATTATCCCTGCCTTTCTGAAGCTTATAAAAAGAATAGTAAAAACCCATTAGGCTATAAAACTCATCATTCTGTTCTCTTGATGTGTGAAATCCATTGGCAATAAAGCAATTTATATGCATGTGTCAAGGGGAGAATACAATACTACTACAACTTTTAAAAGGAAAGTTTTTGTGAAGAGGGGTCTAAAGAGGCATCTGAGAGGCACTAAAATTGTCAGAGGTTTCAAATAAAAGCAGCTGAAACAATTTTAACCAGGTTCTGGGGGAAATAATGTTCCTGTGCTTATGACACTTGTGTCAAATTGCTCTTAAAGCAAGTCTTCAAAGTTGAATGTAAAGTTATATCCTCAAAGATGATGGGGATATATCAGAAAAAAATACTGCTGAGTTTTAAATCATTTCATCACTCAACTTGATTGGCACGGCTCAGAGAATGTAGTAATAGCTCTACTTGTGGTGTTTGTTTGGGCTTGGAGTGAATTTCTGCTCTCTGGCAGTCAGGAAAAGACAGGCACATGCCATAACTTTCAATCTGATTAACAATGTATTAACTTCACTTCTGTGGTTTTGGGGCTGGTGAGATTGCTTGTCTTGAGCTTCCATTTGCTGCTAGCGGAGAGAGATGTGCCCTCTCTTTTAAAAGGAGCTCTTTTCGAAACAACACATATGATGCATATTTATGTCACTTAGCTGTTATGAGCTTGTTGCCAGCTCCTCTGCTTGATGAGATAATTTAGTTTGTGGTCATGCTTTGCAAGATAAATTGTAGGACATTAGCTGTTGATTCTTTGCCCTACTCTGGCTATTTAGCAAGCCAGAACACAAGGGCAGTGACATCAGAACAATTTAATGTTCTTGGTGAACAAAAAAGGTATGTAGAATTCATGGGTGGATTTCAAAAAGAGTGAAAGGATCAGTTTTTTTTTTAGATATGTATCCAGTTGCTTGTCCAAATTCTCTGGACCTCTTGAGCCTAAGAAATCAGGCTGGAAAACTCACAGGAGCAGTGTTTTTGGTGTGATTTCTATTTAATGCTTGTTTTGGGTCAGGCCTGGTACACTAAACTCAATTTTGGGTGGCTTAGATACCTTCAATAGTGGTCTTATCAAAAATATAGAAGCACATTTGTCTACAAAAATGTAAAACAGGTGAGAGAAACAAAGCTAATTTTTTTTCAACTCTGTGTAATGGTTTGGTTTGGCTTAGTTTTATGTTATGGATGAATGATTTATTTGAGGGATGGGTGGGGGAAGTGGAAAAGAGGGGGTTTGCGCTTATCTGATCTCATTGGCCCATCTCTAACAGACACAAAGATTCATTCACCTTTGTCTATCAAGGAGACTAGTCACAATATGGCTGGCTTCAATTTGATTTGTACAGAAGCACCTGGAAAACTGAAATAGTATAGTTCCAGATTTATCTCTTAAATTTGATTCACCAGATGACTTATGCCCACAGGGTATTTAGGCTGCTAGGTAAGAGATTGAAGTCCAGGACCTCTATGGTAGCATTCTCTGAAATGCTTCCAGCTCCATGCGCAGGGCCAGTTAGAAAGGCAGAACTGTAGGGATGAGGGGTTTAGATTTATTAGGAATTGGGGAAACCTTTGGGAAAGGAAGAGCCCATACAGGAAGGATGGGCTCCACCTAAACTAAAATGGAACCAGATTGCTGGCACTTACAATTAAAAAGGTCATAGAGCAGTTTTTAAACTAAGGGTTGGGGAAAGCCGACAGGCGCAGAGGAGCATGTGGTTCGAACAGAGACATCTGTTAGGGAAGGATTTATTAATGGAGATTCTCTGTGTCCTAGTAAGGAGGAGAGGATAAAGATGATAAAATACAGGTAATATCTGATGAGAAACTGTCAAATGAAATGAAGTCCCATTCAGTTACGTAATGTAATGGCGGACACCAAAAATCCAATCCTGTTCTTGAAAAACGCAAATTTTATTAGAAACAAAAGGCAAGAAAATACATCTGGAACTTAGGCTTTTGCTAGATTTTAAAAGAGCAATTCCAAAAATTAAGCACCCAAAATAGCTTTCTTGGGGGTTCATCTTAAAAAGTGACAAGCAAACAAAAGCATCTGGGTGTTAGCACAGAGGAGATCCACAAGCCTTAAAAAATAAACAGAAATAAACCTAATTGCATCTTCCTAAACATGTCCTGTTCAGTGATTTTTTTCTAGGTATGGAGGATGAATTTTTATACCTGGTTTAAGCCTGACACAGCATTCTCCGGAGAACAACAGGCGCAAAGAGTTTTTTTTTCCCATTTGTAAAAGTTCTAGCCCTCCCATTGGCTCTTTTGATCGAGTGCCCACTCCTTTTCTTTTACCTGTGGACTTGTTAACCCTTTACAGGTAAAGGTGTCCCTAGCTTCTGTTTGCCTGAAGCTGGGAATGGGTGACAGGGGATGGATCATTTGATTACCTGTTCTGTTCTGTTCTCTCCTCTCTGGGGCACCTGCCATTGGCCACTGTTGGAAGACAGGATACTGGGCTAGATGGACCTTAGATCTATCTCAGTATGGCCATTTTTACGTTCATGGGGATCAGATATGTTAAGGAAGAAGGCATCATTTTTACATTGTGACTTTTCTGGGTAGAGTCACTTTTGTAATGAATACTTTTCACTTGAGATATTGCTGTACCAAGGATTCCAAATATTCTATTATACTTACAGGTCTATAGACCTAAACCACTTGCTGACTTTCAAAAGCACCCTGCTTTGGTCCAATAATGTTCCTGTTGAGGTCAATAGGAATTTTACCATAGACGTCACTAACAGCAGAGATGAGCCAACAGGTGAATGCTTTTGAAAATCCCACTCTTGAATATAGGATATATAGGAATATATAAGAGAATGGACAATCAGGGTGAGTTGGGAAGATGAGAGAAGAATAGGTCTCTAGAAATAAGCGCAGTAGTTCCTATTTCTGGTTGGTTTGTCTTGCTTTTGTTGTGTCCCTGAGTTGATGATATTTTCATTATAAATCAACTTCTGTCTTCATTATGACAGTTACAGTGCACCACAGCAGGATGATGACACGTACAGCAATGTAAAAAGTGCAAGATTGCTAATGTAATGCAATATGGTAACGTCTCAGAACATTGTCCCTTTGGCTATACTCTGGCTACACTTTGCCCTGCATGTCCTCAGGCCCTACAAGTATTTATAGTTAGAGATGGGTCTGAACCAAACACCTCATATCCCCTCAGACCTCAGGCTTTGGGAAAGTTCATCTCTGAATCCAAACTTTGTGGTTGAGACTGACCTCAGGTGCTGCTAGGAATGGCCACTGAGTCATTCTTATATTAGCAGAACTGTCTCATAAAAATCTGAGAGTAACATAGATCTCAAATGTTTAATAGTTCCATGCTGGAAAATGGTAAGTGATGGGGTTTCCTGCTTTGCTTCTGTTCATCTCTTTAGTTAATCACCTGGCTGGAGAAAACCTGAAATAAAGTCTTTTGAAAATTTGAGCGCAGCTAATGAAACACGGAGAATAAGGATAATAATTCATAGTCTCAAGTCAGACACACTCTTCCCTGTATGGACCTTGGTTCTCTAGTCTTTGCCCTGTCCTCTGCTCTTGGACTTTGTAGGCTAGCCCTCTTCCTGCAAGTGCTCCTAATGCCTCCTCCCTCTTCCTCTCCTGGTAGCTATGCAAGATGGGTACCACTGTCTCTTTAGTGCTGCTGCCAAGAGGGGATGGGGAGCACTGGGAAAACCTATCCTTCAAAAGCCAGAAGGAGAACCTCACCTCTAACCAAAAAGGGGCATGGGAAAACTGATGATGGATTGACGCAAAAGTAAAGGGAAAGCTTCCCCTTGCCTACAGAACCAAGTGTAAGGTCCCTGGCCTCAGATTCAAGGTTCTGTCTCTTCTTGCACTTGTATCATCATATCCCACCTTACCCCAAATGAATTACCACAGCTAGTTATGCTAGTCTTATTAGTCCTTTTCCTGCTCTTCTTTTCATCCCTTCATGATGCCTCCTATGGCTGGGATAATTTCTTTGTCCATTTCCTTCTGTTAATTCAGATCTCTTCCACTTCTTGCATGAGGTTCATGAATACTAACCCCTGACAGCATTATGCCTTCACGGTGAGAAAAAGTGTTCTAAATGATTACTATTATTTTAATGTCACTCACTCACTGTGTGCGTGTGCACATTTTTTTAAAATTAAAAACTCTTCAGGGTTTGGCCTTTGACTTACCTTATTCTCCAAGCATGCTGTTGGCACCTAACAAAAAATAAGAGAGAAGCATTAGGAGTGTCTGGGTAAATGCTGGGGTAGGGAAGGAACGACGTGAATGCTAGGGGAGGATGATAATGAATGAGTATGTGAGGGTTAAATGTGGACAGAGAAATTGAGCTGGAGGTGAGAACACTGAGCATCTCACAAGGTAAGTCTGTTAGAGTAGAAACGGTAGTTTGTCTCCAGAGGATGTTTACAATAATGTGAATTATTAAAACAAACACAGAGAAGCAAGTGTGGTGGAAAGGTTTTATGGCTTATCTCAAGCTAGGATGCCTATAACAAAAGAAATTTTTGACTGCTAGTCAGACACTGGCAGTATGACCTTCTGTATATTGCCTAGCAAACATGTGTCAGTACTGTTCTGGACAGACAACCTATAGGGATGAAAGCATATGTAAGGGTATGTCTATACTGCAATCAAAGGTGTGACTGCAGCTCAGGTAGGCATACCCACACTAGCGTTAATTTAGATAGCTCACTAAAAATATAATGAGGATGCAGCAGCAAGAGCTTAAGTGTTGGCTGTACAAACCTGCCCAGAATGATGTGTGTACATATGCGTGTTCCTAGTCCACACCACTTCTTCAAAACTGCTGTTTTTAGTGAGATTGCTAAATTAAAGCTAGTGCAGGTATGTTTATATGAGCTGCACATCACACTTACATCTGCAGTGTATACACACCCTAAGTATCTGTAGAGGTAATTCTTTGATATGGATACTAGTCTCATTGGGCTTTGGATGCAGACCAACAAATTCTCTTCACTTCTTTGGAAAAAAAACCTTTATTGGGGAGGCTGGAATACACGTCTGAATTTTGGAACTGGTCTAATGTCCACATTAATTTTACTTAACATTTTAATAAACACAGACATTTTTATCCCACTTTAAGTATTTTTATTTTTTTGATTAGTGGTTCTACTGGCACTTGCCATATAAAAATAATTATATCACAGGGTTCACCTGCTTTCCCCTTTCTTATAACCCACACCAAATGCAAGTGGGAGAATGGCTATTATGGAATTTCCCATAGTTGATTCTAGACCTCCTTATTATTACTACTGTTTATTTGAACTCTTTTTCCAAATATTTATTACAGATGCTCTTTTAAATCTCGTGTGACTGAGACTAGAAGGAGCTTTTACTTCTCACCTGGTATACAAATGTAATGCTGACAGACCCCGGTCATTGGTGGGTGAGATCGGACCTAGGATCTCTGGAGCTTAGTGCATGAGCCTCTACCACATGAGCTAAAACCCAACTGGCACTTAGCAGACTCATTTTCTCTATCTTTAAGTGGTCTTGGTGCCACTAGATGGGACAGAACACCACACCCAGAAGGTGTGTGGGTTACACAAGCAGGGAGGGGTGAAGTGGGCTGGTCAGTCTGTCTGTCTCTTCCCCTTCTCCCACCCATCCACTTACCCAGTGAAGCAGAAATCTGCTTTTTTATCAACAAAGATATAATGCGATCTTCTGTTTATTGTGATGGGTGTCTGGGATGGACCACACTGAGAGTGCCACACTCAGAGCCATAGGCACTGACTTTCTTCTTTCTGGGTGGGTGCGCTGCCCCTGAGGCCATGCCCCACTGTACCCCTTTCCTGAGGCCCTGGCCCTGGCCCCACTCCGGCTCTTCCCACCCTTGCACTGCCCCCACCCCACCTCTTCCTGCCCCTGCTCCACACCCTTCCCCCAGTGCCTCCCACCCATTGCCAAACAGCTGATCAGCAGGTGGCTGATGGGTGCTGACCACCCATAATTTTTTTTCCATGGGTGCTCCAGCCCCAGAGCACCCACAGAGTTGGCACCTATGCTCAGACTGCAAGAAACAGGGCCGACAATCCCCCAAAACTCGTTTATTCTATAATTAGCTTCACCAAACCAGTATCAAAGGGCTTCCACAGCATCACACTGGTTAACCAGAAGCCAAACACAATCCTCTTTAGGCATCTCAGCCCTTGATTCCCATCCAGACAAACAGATCTAAGATAGTGAGAGTTTACATATGGTGAATGGGGTTTTCAGTGGGGTTGTACTAATCTCAAAGCATCAGACACTTATCCCCAGGTCAAGACGTAGATATATCTCAAATCTTAGCCAAATAGTACGTTGCTAGCCAATCCTTAGTAAACTAACTAAGAATTTATTAATAAAAGAAAAGAAGTGGCTAAAAGATTCACATACACACAAGTGTTTTTCAGTGTTCATAGATCAGGATCCTAGCAGTGATGGAATAGACTGCTGGCTTGGAAAATTCTCTCTGATAACTTCCAAAAGATTGGAAGATTCTCAGTCCATAGTTAGATACTCCTTTTAGTTGTAAATCTACAGCCAGGGAAGTGGAGCAGAAATAAGACAAAATGAAGATGTCTCAGGGGGTGTTTTATATCATGTCATGTGCATGGAAAGCAACTGTCCCAAACAAAGCCCACAGACCCTGTATATGGAAAGTTACTGACCCAAAATGAAGTCAAAGTTCGTATGTCCACATCACATGCCCTTATATGTTTTGCTGAATCACCGGGGTGGTCATTGGCCCTTCGTTGTCTGAGGCATCCTTTGGAAGAGCTGTCTGGATGGGATGAGTGTCTTCAATGGCCCATTGTGTGATTTGTGTCCTTAATGGGCCATCAACACATAGCTGTCTAACCCTGATGTAAATCTATCTGGGGAGTGTCACCGAGGCATATAATACATGTTTGAGAGACAAATCATAGCCAGTATTCATAACTTTAGCTACAAAGATGATATATGGATTTAACCAGGTTAATCATACTTGGCAGATTGTAACTTTTCCATTAACACCTTACATGATAGACTTTATGCAAGATTTGTTGCAATTGTATAACGGTGGTAATATCAATGATATAAATGGTCATCTTCAATCATAGAGCATCACTACTATGTTTTAGTGCAATTTGGTGTTGTCCATTTTCCTTATTGCCACCTAATTCTAGCCTAATCCTAGTTAGTTCCAGCATGAACATGCTTTCTACAAAGTTTTTATTATAAAGTTTTTGTTTTTTAGAGTTCATAATTTGTTTTTAACGTGGAGACTCCGTGTATTTAAAATAATTTCCCATTTTAGTGCTCCAGTAATGTCCTCATGCTTTTCTTCTATATCTGGCCTGGTGATAGATAATTAAAAATACAGATAATTTCCTCTTCAAAAAGAATTATCATGGTTTTTACTTTTGTAGTAAACTTTCCTTTGGTAAATAATTAGGAAGTCTCACTACATTTGCTGTTTTTAAAAAAATGTATATCCAATTTTGTATACCCTGTCTGCCATTGCACTTGATTTCTACCGTGGGTCAGCTCTAAGTTTTCATTATCCAATGTTTCCCAAAGTTCCATCCAGTTTCTCCTGTAAAAATAAAGAAATTCTGCTAAACTTTTCTCCTGTTTTATCAGATTTCATTGTGAAAGTTTGACTATAGTTTCTTCCCCTACTGAAATGTTGCTTGCTGAGCTGTTTCACCTTGCTTTTAATGATCACTTAGGTATGTCTCCAATTTTTTTATCTCCTAGAACTCGAAGGGACCTTGAAAGGTCATTGAGTCCAGCCCCCTGCCTTCACTAGGAGGACCAAGTACTGATTTTTGCCCCAGGTTCCTAACTGGCACCCTCAAGGACTGGACTCACAGCCCTGGGTTTAGCAGGCCAATGCTCAAACCACTGAGCTATCCCTCCCCTACCTACTTGTAATAGGTACCTCTTTTCTAAATTCTGTGATTCTTTAAAAAATCTGATTTACTCTAGTAATTCAAGCCCTTTCTTCTCTTCATCCGTTTCTTCTTCCGTGACAATTCATGGTTCTTACTGTATGATCAGGTTAAAGCTTTCCTTCAGCCATAAATATCAACAAGGTGGTAGTTCAAAAGCAAAATAGGTCTCACAGTGTTCTTAGGTAGTCATTACTTCACAAAGCTATCTTGAAATTATCTTGATAGTGTGATCATGGTAACACAGTGACTGCTGTTGTTTGTTTTATATTTAGTGGTGTTAATTAAAAGTCAGAGGGAATATTCTGGTGGTACTTAAAAAATTATTGCACCCAGAAAATTAAAATATTTTATATACCATGGCCTATGTGGAATGTGTCTGTTTCCAGTTACTCTTTTGGTCTCATTTGTCTGTTATCTCAATTACAAATGCGTTTTTTAACACAAAAAACTCCCCAAATTTTAATTAATTTATGTAGAATAAAATCAAGCCTATAACTAGCTACATTACCCATGCTGGGAAAGAGTAAGGGGCTGAGGGACTGGTGTTCTTGGGTGGTAAAGGAGATTTGGAGGAAAGAATGGCAGTAGTGGGAGTAAGGATGGAAATTATTCCGTTTCATAGCAGACATTGCAGAAGTGCATGGAGGTAGAAGTTACTCCCTTTTTAGGAGGACTTGGCAGTTGATGGGCAGTTCTCTTGCAAAGAACTAAAATTGCTGGAGAGTTACTTTAAACCATCAAAAGTGTCCAGGAGAGAGAGCTTGGCCAACAATTTTTTTAAACTGAGAATTTGACTCATGCGCAAACTTAATTTTCCTTATGAAAAAATATATTCCTTTGTCACCCCATGGTTTTCATAATCTCATGTCACAAAATGTAGGGGACGATAAAGCAGGTGAGGTGGTTTTTTCTGGGGGGAAGGTTTGTATCTAATCCTGTAAATCAAAGAAGTTGTCATTCTGCTTTAACTTCACCATCAATTGTAGGAGACTCCTGTTTTCTGCAGGGGGAGTGATATGGTATCTGTTACTTTGTGTTTTATTTCAGATACAGAATATTAGTGAGTCATTGTGTGCTCTTGAGGTCTCTGTCTCTGCCATGATGATGCTATGGCCTAATCCTGCTAGCTGCTCTGTGTGAACAGACTGCAGAGCTTCTCTGGCTTCAATGGGACTCTGTGTGGGTGCAGGACTCACCCAGTGCAGAAAAACTTGCAGGATCAGGACCTGCATTTGTTGTTTTTCCTTAATTGGAAACACGTGCTCTACAATCAGAATACATATTTTATTCTTTTTGAGTATGGGAAGCATAATACCATCCATATTCTAAGTTCTGCTGACTCCTTTCATTTTCATTCATTTCCTCTGTGTAGGGGTGTTAAGTAATAACTACTCTATATTTCATTTGAAGGGCAGAGAAGGAGGGGAGTAGAAAGATCTCTGTATTCTAATAGTTTGTGTAAAATGTAAATTGCATTGAGATCCTTATGGACGTGATATTGTACAACTAGAAGATGTTAAATGGACCCAGTTTAATTTCCAAACAATCCCCCTCTGAGTGTTAATCTCTTGGCTGCTTTGGCTGCTGGGAACCAAGTGTCTATTTTCATATATATTTCTACCAGAAGAGGTCACTATTGTTATTTACAATGATATACATCATCATTTTAAAAACCCGTAATGTAATAAAGGAATATCTAGTTTCATTTGGTGTTGACATTGAAATATTTGAATAAACAAACAAAATTGTTGGCTCAGAGGAGAGAGATAAATATTTGCATCCACAAGCATATTTGTTCAATGTTTTTAAAAATGAATTTTGGTAATATGCTATTGTCTGTTTAATGCTATAGTGGTTTGAATTAAAATGGGGATAGGAAATTTTATTTTTTTCACTGATAGCATACATTCTAGTTTGAAAAGGGCAACTTGACTTCAAAGACATTGCTATTTTCATATGCTAAGCTGGGCCCTATGACCTCACTTCCAAATGTTTGTAAACAACTTTTATTGGGCGCTTTGGAGCGGGGGGACCTCTCTATTCATGGTTAAGAGACCTCCATTTTTTACTCCTATCTTACTCTGTAATAACTCTTTTTGAACTTAAATTTACTGTTTGTTTTCATCCTAAAGGTTAACGTCTATTCTTAGGATTTTTTTTTTTAATATTGAACCATTTTTGTCTGTCTTAGAGTTTTGTACTCCTGCCCATCTCTGTTGTGTTTGAGCATCGACCACATAAAATTGCTTAGCTATAGCAGTATCCCTAGTGGATTTCATGGACACTCTGGCTCTGTTGCTTTTGGGAGGTGAAAACTCCCGAGACAGTGTGTCCATGAATTTACTCTATAGGCTGATTGCAATGTGTATTACAGTTTGCTCAAACAGAAAACAACTGCTTTGAAATAGAAAATGTTACTATAAGAGTTATTAACAAAGGACCAAATTTTGACATTCTTAGTCAGATTCCTACTCTAGTTAACTACCATTCAGATCAGAGGGAGTTTGCTTGCTTTAAGACCACAAGATTTGGCCCAGGAGACTTTTTTTTTTTTTTTTTTTTTTTTTTTTTAAATTTAGTTTGGGAATTGAGAAGTGGGGGAAAAATAGAATTGAAGAGCCTAACAACAGAACTAGAAAGAAAAGAAAGGCAAAAAAAAGGAGATCAATGAAAAAAAACAGAAGCAAAGAGAAAATGTAAGAAAAGGCAGCAGTGAAAAAAACTGAAACCCACACTGCTCTGAGCTTCCAAAATTGAGAGACTAATAACAGTATATGATTATTATAATTAGAAGGGGTATTCACTTTGCTAGATGCCACTGAAAAGCAAGACTATATTCTTTCCTTCCAGCTAGAGGTAGTCCCTCCAGGTCAGATTGAGGCATGTAGGTGGATTAATTTGAGGAATTTTGCACTGCGTGCCTGGGTCTATGAATAAATAAAGGACTTCTATCTCCGGGCAATACTATCTTGACCAAATTAATGGTTTCTTTCAAGTTGGATTTTAAGGTTTCTCTTCAGAGTATTTTACAGTCCTTGTTTTAAGTACTGCTATATACACAGTAGGTCAGAATGTGTTTGACTGTACTCTAGACAGTGTCTCATCCACCTAAGTGTATTTAAGGAGATAAAACTTTCTATGCAACACCCCCACAGATGAATTCCAGACTCAATGGCAACATGTCAGGACAATGGAGCAGAGTATAAAGTTGTCACTTCCCTCATTAACTAGATGGTTAAAATTCCATCTTCTATAGTAAATAGAATGTGTCGATAAACTAGAGGACTGGACAATTACTCCTGCTGTGACATCAGCAAATTCTGGATATGTCACAAGTGCTCTAAAATATGTAGTCAGTGCTGTTTCTTTGCAATGGATCTCTCAAATGTAGATTGTCAATCTTTTCTATTAAACATATCAATTATATGTAAAACAAATCCCTGTTGTTCAAAGCAAAATGAGCTGATAGCATAGGAGATAGTCATGCAGATTCTGTTTCTTCCATGTGATACATATTTTCAGCGAGCTAGTTTCAGATTTAATCTCTATTGCTTATAACAGTGAGATTTAGGATGAGAAGTGCACATGCTCAGTGCTGGTTGACTTTCATTGCCTTTGAGTAGTCATTTAAATTAAGCAGGTTGTTAACTTCACATTTTCAACTCTAGGGACAAGAAAACCTTGAAGACAGGTTATCAGATTAAATTTCGGACATAAGCACACGTGTGCAAACACTGGGACTATTAAACCACTATGCTTGCTTCTGAGGCTTCATTGTTTTGAGCTGACATTCCTTGATTGAATCTTCATGAGCACACTATTCATTTAGCTGTCCTGCTTCCTCCTTTTACCCGAGCACCTAAATATGCCAGTAAAAAGAGTGGAGAGCCTTGTATATACTCTCCACCTAAAACACAGCTGCAGCTGAGAAAATACTTGCCTTTTTCATGTGTGCACTTTAATCACTCCAGCTGCATTCATTCCGTTCAGCTGCTTCTCTGGAGCAGTGTATCTTTAACCATATTGGGAGGTATTGTGAATTCTGAGCTATAAATTTCCTTTACATGATGTACATCTTACTGCTGCAAGGAGTCTTATATTGGTCACAGATGATATTCTAGCAGGTGTGTGTGTGTGTGTGTGTGTGTATATATATATATATATATATATATATATATATATATAATCAAACCTATAAAGTATATCAAACCTAGTATATCATAAAAGTTGGTGACCTTGCCTCAAAAGTTTCTAATTTGACTGAGTGTTGGACTGTAAACTGTTGGAAGCTATTTGCCTTTCTTTCCCTTTCATTCTATCCTCATATCAGCATGTTCACAATCTTTTAAATATATTGTATACAGTTTCATAGTGCTAGAGCATGAATGTTTTAATGTATTTTGATTTTTCTGGGTGTGCTTGACACAAATAGGTTAGAGAATTATTTAAGAATTGAGAACTGTATCTTTTACATACAATTAATTAGAACATCCTTTGTCTTGAGAGAGTGTGTAGGACATGCTGTAATTTTGGTTTCCAAAACAAAATGAGACAGACTTGTAGTTATTGTAAGTGTTGATACTGACTTCAGCAGAGAGCAGTAAGCAAGCAGACAGTACAAAGCTAATGTAAACTCTGATAATTCTGTCAGTTCTTGAAAGTGAGTAAAGAGCTGTCAAACTTCTGAAATCTGTTCTAGCAAATTTGAGAACCTTGTTCTGTTCGATTTAGCAAATATATAGTATACAAAGGATGAAGTAGTAAGCTAAAGGAGAGGACAGAGATTAATTGATTAGTTTGAGGGATCTGTCCTGTTTCCCAGAGAAAGGCCTGCATGGTGAAATTGCCACATTTTTCCTATCAGAGAAATATCTCAAAACTATAAATCCTTTGTTTCCTCAGCATTTCTCTTGTACGTAGTGTTTTCTCTGCTAGCAAATACTTAGTGTAACTGGACACAGCAATTCTACCTCCCTGTTCCTGTCAATAATTCTTGCACGGGTGTTAATGATATCCTTTAAGTGTGAGTCAGAAAACCCTCCCAACCCCCACGAAGTTGTAGGCAAGAGACATACTTTTATGTTGCAATTATATGGCACATCTATTCATGTTATAAATTGCTATGACAATCCTTATCCTGGGGGTCTGATTCCAAAGTTAACAATTCAATCATAATTAGTAGGTTTGTGTAATCACTCTTTACTCATTCTCTAAAATACTTTGATTATGTGGAATTCTAAGGATTAATAGGCTTTGTTTGGAGAGATGAATCCCATTCCAGGTGTGAAGATGGGGAATGCGGCTGTTCCCAAATGCTCTCCCAGTTGAGACTGCTCCTGCTACACCACCAGCTCAGCCTGTGGGGTTAGAGAAGTAGGATGTGTTCCCATTATACTCAAGAGAACACGTCTGACTCGTGGTAAGGATAGCATTGGTAGTTTCTGCAAGAATCTATATTCAGCCCGCTTCACTTGAAAGGTTGCCAAGATGCACTTTCTTTAACACAGTGGTTATCCTATTGCTCTTAATTATTTAGTAATAGTGGGCATTCTAGTTTGTGATGTTAGCTGACATGTAATGTAAAAGTAACACATCAGACGCAAAACTTGAGGTAGTACTCTATTTTGATGAAAAGTTTATAAAATTAACATGGCACACAGTCAATGGATTAAAAGCTGGCTAACTAATAGGTCTCAATGTATAGTCGAGGAATTAGGAAATTCCTGATTCTAGTGGGAACCCACAGGGATGGGTTCTTGGCCCTACACTATTTAACATTTTTTTTATTAAATACTTGGAAGAAAACATAAAATCATCCCTGAAAGTTTGTAAATGACACAAAAATTGGAGGAGTGGTAAATAATGAAGAGAACAGGTGACAAATACAAAGCGACGTAGATGCCTTGGTAAACTGGTGGTAGCAAACAATATATGTTTTTAATATGGCTAAATGTAAATATGTACTTCTTGGAACAAAGAATGTAGACCATACATACAGGATAGGGGACTCTATGCTGGGAAGCCATGGGAAGATTTGGGGGTTGTGGTGCATAATCAGCTGAACATGAGCTGCCAGTGCAACACTGTGGCCAAAAGGAATGGAACAGTCCTTGGATGGATTGGGGGAATTTTGAGTTGGAGTAGAGAGTTTATTTTACTCATGTATTTGGTATGGTGTGACCATTGGGGGAATACTGTGTATTGGTATTGGTGCCCATAATGGTGTGATAAACTGGAGATAGTTCAGTGAAGAACCATGAGATTGACTGAAGGATTAGAAAACATGCTTCATAGTGATAGATTTGAGTTCCATGGGTCTATTTAGTTTAACAATGAGAAGATTAGGGGTGACTTGATTAAGTACCTTTGTGGGGAACAAATATTTGATGTATTCTACAATCTAGCAGAGAAAGGTATAACACGATCCAATGAATGCAAGCTGAAGCTAGACAAAGTCAGACTGGAAATATGGCATCAATTTTAAAGTGAGTAACTAATCACTGGAGCAATTTACCAAAGGTCATGGTGGATTCTCCATCACTGATGATTTTTAAATCAAGATTGGCTGTTTTTCTAAAAGATCTGCCCAAGGAATTATTTTGGGGAAGTTTTATGCCTTGTGTTATACAGGATCAGACTAGGTGATCACTATTGTTCCTCTAATCTTGCAACCCATGAATCTGTTAACAAAACAGACCACATTCCTTTCAGTGAATGTGTAATTAGATGCAAGTGAGTTGATGGGAGAATTGTACAATTTTGGATTCTAAAAGAGGTTTCAAGTTTGGAAACTCTGATTTTGAATTTTTGCATAGCTTTGTATGCATATAGAGCTCTCTCTGTGTGTGTGAACATTAGTTGTTAAGTTTATTAAAAAAATGAAAACTTGACTCATAAGCAGATTTTTGCAAGTTCCCTTACATTTCAGAATCCCCTTCCTTAAAGAACTGGAGAGTCTTTGCTTTTATTGACCTGTGTGATTAGAACCAAGAGTACCAAACTTAAAAGGAGTAATTGATTCTTTATGGAAGCCCAGGAGAACATTTCATATAATATTTTGGAAAACATTGTCTTGAATAAAACAGGTCAGCATCTTAATTTTGAATGTTACCTCCCAGCCTTCTTTGTCAGCAAATTGTTCTGCACGTTGTCAGATTTCTCCTGATCCTTGTTTTTTAGTTAGGATAGAAATAACACAAGAATAGCAGAAAGATTTCTTGTGTTTTCTCCTTTTGCTTTTCATTCCAGCCAAAGCCAGGAAGTGAAGGAGACTTAGTAACCTAGCTGTGTCAGACACCAAAAGTTGGGTTGGAGTTTGAGTATTAGTTCTGTTAATACTTTATCCAAAGTAATTGTTTTATGCCTAGTCTCAAAATGCTTTGATCTCTGCTGTGCCATTCACAGCACCAAGTACCAGGACAGATAGCTATCAGTATTTAATGAAAATTGTGGTGTGATGTAAGTGTCTTGGTACCTTGCAATTCCTAAAATGGACTGCAGACATATTTTAGTGAAAATGTAAATATTTTCCAAAGCTCATTGTGGAACAGGAAGTTGTATAGTAAATGTATGTCTGAGTCAACTGGGTACAGTTTCAGCTGGAAGGCATCCTGGCAATTTGTCTTCTAGTTCTTCTAATGCACTGACATGATAAAGGAAAGCAAGAAAGAAGCAGAGAACTCTTCAGTAACCTAAATTCAAATTGTAGTCCTCACCAAATCTGCTTTTGTCCCAAAGCACAGAAATAATTTCCCAGGGGCTCTTTCCTGGGTGAACTAATTTTTGATTACAAGCTAGTGTCAGAATTTTCATTAAACAGAGTAAATGTAGATAAACAATAATAAGCCTAGATTACTAACACATTTTTGATGTACTATATTTTCCTGTGTATACCAAAGTTAATGTCTGGACTTCTGTTATGTTCATGTAGTCCACCCCTTGTCCTCAAAATCCTTATGTTTCTTAGCTCATATTTTTGCTAATCTTATGAATAAGTCTGTGTTCCATTTTCAGTTCTTCTATTTTCAACTTTTGGAAACAGTAACTAAACAGAGGAAGAAACTTACTGTGACTTCCCTCCGAGTCCACTGCTATGGTGTTGCCTAGAGGGATTAGAATAACTCACAGCTCTGAGTTTTCTATTAAACAACTTATTTATGCTGACTAGTACCTTACTCCACAAATAGTTTGTTGGCAGTATACTCCATTTTTTAAAATTTTCCCTCTGAAAAAGAAATAAAACGCAACCCTGTTACTGTTGGCTTTTTGGTTTTCAGGAGGTGGCTTGACAAGTCACAGGAGAAAAATGGAAAATGCAAATTGTGAGTTAATTTTTAACGTTAATCACATCTTTTTTCCTTTTAATTCCAACAGGAAATTGTGCTGGTGGTGTTTTTTGGTGCTGAATATTTGGTGCGGCTATGGTCTGCTGGTTGCAGAAGTAAATATGTTGGCTTTAAGGGAAGACTACGTTTTGCCAGAAAGCCTATATCAATTATTGGTAAGATTTATATTGTTTTCAGACTGTTCTGTTAGTATCCTTTTTAAAGTGCAAATATAAAGTTATTACCAAAGAGACCTGAGCTGTATCCTTGATTCTTAGCACTGACCTGTGTGTGACCTTGGGCAAGCTGTCTGTGCTTGCCTTGAAAAGTTTACAGTCTTATTATGTATTAGAAATGTGCCTAGTACAATGGGGTCTCTAGGCACTACCATGGTACAACTAATAAGCAGTAATATTGCATGTCATGAAATAATGGTATGTAGTAGGCCCTTGCCTACAGGAAATCCTTGCTGAAGAAGGAAAATCTGAAAGACACAATCCCTCTCTGGAGGGTAGAAAAGACAGAGAGCAACAGCATCTACTGGGAATAACAGGGGTGGGTAAGGCTATGTGAGACACTGGGCCTGGGGAGGGTGGCCGTACTCTCAGATACTTCCAATAACTTGGTCACCCTCTCACTGGCTGTTTTCTCCCTTCTTTTCCCAGCCCCAGGTTCTCAAATTGTGCTTGAATATGTACGGTAGGATGGACAGGGTGCAAGGAAGGACACAAAAGTTGCTGGATGGAGAGGAAGAGGGACTAGAGAGCTAGCTGGAGGAGAGTGAGAGGGGTGTTGGGGAAAAGGGGCGACGGAAAAAAGTAACTGGATTTGTACGTAACATTACCATAACATTCTGTTTTGTCTTGTGTGTTTTTCTTATTTCATTTATAAACCCTTTGGGAAAGGCTTTATCTTCCTGTGGTTTTTGTACACCACTTTGACCATTTTAGGTGCTACAATGATATGAATGTGTATAAAATGTCTATTAGTACCATGTACAGTACACTTTTTAATCATTAAGGGGCCTGTGTTCCCTTTCATAGGTTATTTTTATACAGGGGTATTGGAAACTGAGTTTCAGCTCAGTGGGTTTTGTAGTCATGCTTCTGCCAGGGTATGAGTAGGTGGGGAGCAGTGTGTGAGTTTAACCTCATCTGCAGAGTCCACAGCTAGTTCCCTCACTCACCACCTATGATTTGCATGAAATTTCAGGTGAAAACTTAGCAAACCAAGTAGTCTGCTGAGGAACTTGATATGCATAATTAACAATAGGGGGAAATAATGTACAACTTTCAAATCCTGGGGGAAGTTTCATTGCATGCAAAACAAACAGAAGCACAAATGCACGAAATGTACAGCTGTTAGGGATCTCAAGTGATTAAAAACATTAAGTGTGTTAAAAATTAATTGCCATTAATCACATGCTTAGTCACACTGTTAATAATAGAATACTATTTATTTATATTTTTGGATGTTTTCTACATTTTTCAAATTGATTTCAGTTACAACACAGAATAAAGTGTACAGTGCTCACTTCATATTTTTGATTACAAGTATTTGCACTGTAAAAAAACAAAAGAAATATTTTTCAATTCACCTCATACAAGTACTGTGGTGCAATCTCGTTATCATGAAAGTTGAACTTACAAATGTAGAATTATGTACAAAAATAACTGCATTTAAAAATAAAACTATGTAAAACTTTAGAGCCTACAAGTCCGCTCAATCCTCCTTCTTGTTCAGCCACTCACTAAGACAAACAAGTTTGTTTACATTTGCGGGAGATAATGCTGCCGGCTTCTTATTTACAATGTCATCTGAAAGTGAGAACAGTTGTTTGCATGGCACTGTTGTAGCCGTTGATACAAGATATTTATGCGCCAGATGTGCTAAAGATTGATAAGTCCCTTCATCTTCAACCACTATTCCAGAGGACATATGTCCATGCTGATGATGGGTTCTGCTCGATAACGATTCAAAACAGTGCAAACTGACACATGTTCACTTTCATCATCTGAGTCAGATGCCACGAGCAGAAGGTTGATTTTCTTTTTTGATGGTTCAGATTCTGTAGATTCTGCATCGGAGTGTTGCTCTTTTAAGACATCTGTAAGCATGCTCTATACGTCATCCCCCTCAGATTTTGGAAGGCACTTCAGATTCTTAAACCTTGGGTCGAGTGCTGTATCAATCTATTGGTACCTTCTTTGAGTTTTGTCCAATCTGCAGTGAAAGTGTTCTTAAAACAAACAACATTGCTGGGTCATCATCCAAGACCGCTATATTATGAAATACATGACAGAATGCAGGTAAAACAGAGCAGAAGACATAGTATTCTCCTGCAAGGAGTTCAGTCAAAATTTTATTAATACATTATTTTTTTTAAAAAGCACCATCAGCATGGAAACGTTTTCTGGAATGGTAGGTGAAGCATGAAGGGGCATGCAAATGTTCTGCATATCTGGCATGTAAATAGCTTGCAATGCCAGCTACAAAAGTGCCAGTGAATGCTGGTTCTCACTTTCAGGTGACATTGTAAATAACAAGCAGACAGCATTATATCCTGTAAATATAAACAAAATTGTCTTAGCGATTGGCTGAACAAGAAGTAGGACTGATTTTTTTTTTAATTGCAATTAATTTTTTGAGTTAATTGTGAGAGTTAACTGTGATTAATTGACAGCCCTAATAGCTGTGTTTATATATGGGTGATTGCATGTGCCATCACCTTTTGAGGGATGTGAGAACCGATTTAGTGCATGCCACTTCATTGTTTGCAGACATAATGACTCTGATGCAGACACAGTTAAAGCGGTCTGGTAAATTTGGCCTTGTAAGGAAGTTGTGTGTGTATTTATTTTTATTTTTTACTAAAAGACCAAAATGATGTGAATTTTTTTTGAAAACTTTAGTTTTTTTTGCAGAAAATAATTATACAGCCAATTCTATAACTGACTTAGTCTCATAGAGCATATCATGAGCCAGAACTTGAAACAATCTATGTATGCAGCAACTTTTCCTCCCCATCACTTTCTCAGGATTATATTTAAATTAAGAAACTTCCATAAGTAAATATCTGACAGAATATTCATTTGAATGTAGAATAAGCTATATAAATCCTTTTTAGACTGTATTTTCAACTTGATCTATATTCAGTATGCTGTCATATTACATACTACCATAGGCGCTAACTCCGTGGGTGGTCCGGGGCTACAGCACCCACGGCCAAGCTCCTCTCCCTGCCCCCACGCCTGACCTCACCTCCACCTCCTCCCCTGAGCGTGCTGCATCCCATCTCCTCCATCTACTCCCAGCGCTTCCTACTGCCAAATAGCCATTTGGTGGCATAGGACGCTCCGGGAGGGAGGGGGAAGAGCAGTAATGTGGCATGCTCAAGGGAGGAGGTGGGGAAGAGGTGGGGCCAGAGTGGGGATTAGGGAAGAAGTTGGAATAGCGGAGGGAGGGGGCAGAGTTGGTGAAGAGGTTGGAATGAGGGCAGGGCAGGGGTGGGGAAAGAGTGGAGTCGGGGCAGGGCTGGAGCAGACGGGGGTCAAGCACCCACGGGCGCAAGCAGAAGTTGGCGCCTATGCATACTACAGTAGCAATTAGTGTTTGTATAACAGAGATCATACAGTGCACTTGACATGTTAAGTGTAAATCATGAGCACAGGGTTGCAACATTTTTGTTAGGACACTTCAGAATGTCTAAGTATAGAGAATGTG
This sequence comes from Chelonoidis abingdonii, assembly GCF_003597395.2. Lineage (NCBI taxonomy): Eukaryota > Metazoa > Chordata > Testudines > Testudinidae > Chelonoidis > Chelonoidis abingdonii. Next base: position 137,525,115 of record NC_133769.1, on the reverse strand, counting down.
GGAGGTCATGTAGAAAGAGGTGTAAATACTGTTTTATTCTTGTAGGAATGAAGACTTATTGGGAAAATACATTTGGAAGCACGGCTGTTGCTGTTATGTTGTAGAAGAAACTGTGTACTAGCTCTATTGCTAGATTTGTCTATGTGGCTATACATTTGTGTTGTAGATGTTCAGGCTCAGGCTGGAGTCAGGGCTCTGGGACCCCGCAAGGCCAGAGGGTTCCCAGAGCCTTGGCTCTGGTTGGAACCCAAACCATGTACACAGCAATTTTTAGCCCTGTGAGCCCATGTCAGCTGACATGGGCCAGGCACAGGTGTTTAATTGCTTTGCAGATGCACCCTTAATTTTTTTTTCATTTCTTTTTTTGTTGTTTTCTTATATATGTGAGGGTTTAGATGCTTATGAAAGAGAAGGGACTTTCATTGCCAGGGCCACTATTAACTTTGTATCCTAAATCTGCTCACTGTTTCTGAATTCAGTGCTGTTTATAGAAAGGAGTTAAAATTGGCAGATACCCTCAGAAGAGTAGCAACTCCTTTGTTTTCCTCTTTTTTTCTCTCCTTTACTTTAGTTTTGCCAAATCTTTTCTTTGGTTTGTGTTTTTGGAGATGCTGGATAGAATATGTTAATGAACAAGCATTTTCAAAAGAACAAAAGCCTGGGGGAAGTTGGGGAGAAGAAGCTGGGGGTGCCAAAGGGGAAAGAGGAGGAGAGTGAACAACATGAAAGCGGTAAGATGAATATAATACTGAAGTGAGAGGTGGTGGGGGGAAGGAAGGAAAACTACAGGGAGAAAAATGTTAGGACTGGAAGAGGCTATTTTTTATTTTTGATAAAACTTAAAAATACAATAGTTTCAAACTTGTATTGGAAGACCTGAATTTTTCATTGTTGAAGTGGAATTTTCCAAAGCAACTAGTGCTGGTCTAACTCTGCCTCTGTAGAAATCAGTGGGAGGTGAGAGCAAGGATGGCCTAGTTGTTAGGGAGCCATCTTGGGACTTAGGAGGTACAGATTCAGGTCTTTGCTTCACCATTGACACCCTGCATGACCTTGGTCAAATCATTAATCTCTTTGTGCCTTAGTTTCCCATCCCCAAAATGGGGAAAGTAGGAGTTACCTGCCTCACTAAAGATAAATACATTCACAATTATAAGCAGGGCCGGTGCTATCATTTAGGCAGCCTAGGCAATCGCCTAGGGCGCCAGGATTATTCGGGGGGCGGCATTTTGCCGGGGGGGCGGCAGGCGGCTCCGGTTGATCTGCCGCAGGCATGCCTGCGGAGGGTCCGTTGGTCCGCGGCTCCGGTGGAGCTGCCGCAGTGGTGCCTGCGGATGATCGGCTGCTCGCGCGGCTCTGGTGGACCTCCCGCAGGCACGACTGCGGCAGCTCCAGTGGAGCCACGGACCAACGGACCCTCCGCAGGAATGACTGCGGCAGCTCCACCGGAGCAGCAGGATCAGTGCAGGGGGCGGCAAAATGGCTGTGCGCCTAGGGCGTGAGGAACCCTAGCGCCGGTCCTGATTATAAGTTGCTCAGATACTATGGTGATAGGAGCCTTAGACATGCCTGAGAGAAATGGATATGGGTTTATCATTGGCCTCAGCAGGAGCAGTGTTGGGTCAACACTCGATGCTTTTGAAAATTCCCACTCTGAATGTTTATAATTAGGCTTTTTGTAAAAGATAAATAGTGGGCACAGGTAAAGATAACATGAGGGATTGCAAGGTCACACACTATCCTTTTGCTGACACATGCTATCTTTTTGCTGCATTACAAAAATGTCACTACAGATAAATTTTTGTAATTAATGTTCATTCCCTGGGGGCTTGGGAATTTATGCTTTGAAATAAATATTAGGCAGGTATATGTTCAAGGGTGTTGTGTGTGCATTATTATCCCATATTGTCTGCCTGTAGCAATAGGCCTGTATGGAATATATTCATGTGCACCTTCAAAGTTTGTTATGGAATGACAGGGCTCTGAAGGAGCACCTGCACACTGAATGTGAAATTACAGTCAATTTATATAAGCCCACCAGTTCCGTGCCAATAAAACACTGAGCGAATATTAGCAAAAACCACATTATTGTAAGTCAGAACTCAAGTATGTGGGGCATACAAGCTGTTTATTTTAAGTCCTTACAGACAGATTTTCACTGGACCACTAAAAATATATATATATCCAACCTCCAGACCATAAACTTCATACCATAAACTACTAGAGCTGCTAAAAACAATTCAAAGTTTTTATTAAAGTAGAATTTTTGTTGCTTTTTGTACTTGAAAAATGGGTGAATTGAGTTTGCTCAAAATCACCAGACATTGAAAGTTGTAGACCAAATGTAAAGATTAGAAAATTAGAAATCAAATTGTTGAGTTAAGAATGGAAATACTTAAGCAATCTTGACTGTAGGTGTTACTATGTGCTCTGCCTATGTGTATAAATAAGAAATACTTGCCTAGCAAGCTGATTTTTAGATATAAATGGTAGCTGTTTGAAGCTGCTGAAGGATTTGAAATAGTACAATAAGCCCCAAGGAGAATGGACTAGAAGGCAGGGTTTTCAAAGCTGTGAGATAAATAAGTTGATGATATAGCTCTGCAGTTTATCACAGGGCTATCATCTCTACACTTATGTAGTATATATATTGATATAAATGCTGATGAATCATTTATAATGCACCACACTATGTGCATATATGCGTGTGTGTGTGTGTGTGTGTTTATATATGTATAATAGTAGCAAAGGCATATACATTATAGTCAGGTTTGGTAGCACCAGCTGTCGTCCCACTGTTTTGGGATCTATCTGACCCCAACATGCACAAAAATATAAATATTTTTTGTTCCAAACCTTTTCCTGTTCATACATTAAGTATTCTCCAACTAGGCTGAAGTCAATCTTTCTGCTCTGGTTTTATTATCCTATCCATCATGGATTTTAGTAGGGAAAAAGTGTGTGTATAAAAAAAAAAAAAAAAAAAAAGGTAATGGGATCAGTTCAACCTCTCTGTGTTAGTCAATGGGGAAGATGAAAGTACTACACTTCCAAGGTCCTTGGGGAATCTCCAAACACATACATTTTTTTTTAAATGATAGTCAAACCATTGCCACCTCATTCTTCAATGAGTCTCAGATTATAATGGATTTTGTCTGCATGCCTGTTGAGATATTAGTGTAGAAACAAGTCACTCAAAGTTTTGGTGTTAATTAGACCACAAATTATTTATGCAGGTGTTCTAGCATCAGACTGTTCTTTTTATACTTCGAGGCAGCAGTTATGATGTGATTATATGAATCTTTCAGCATTGTTTTTGTCATGGTTTCAGTGGTTTGTTTTTCAAAAAAATATGCCCCCAAAAGACCTTGGTGCAGGGTCAGAGACCCCAGGTAACATTTGTCTCATGTATCATCACAAAGGTCCAGCAAACTGAGTTTCTTTGAAGATGATGTTGTCAAATTGACATGCTAGGAAGAGTTTCTGGGGAAGCCACAATTGTCAGATACATTTCCTGGCAAGTCCTCACTTGACAGATGCTGTAGATGGGGAAAAGGCTTGCTACTGTTGGCAAGACTTGCTGTTGACAGAAACAGTTCCAGATGTCCTATTACCATCAATGGCAGTGGCTGTGTTTGAAAGCTCCATTGTCTGTATGTTTCTCCTGGGAGTCAGACAAGAGGGCAAGAGGAGCCAGGTCTCATGGAGGGCTCCTGAGAATGTTCGCAGTGGAAATGGATGATTCTGACACCAGGCAGTCCAACGGCGATGACACTGACTGAGAGCTTGCTGTTGCAGTACGAGGTGGTGGCATAGAAGGACTGGAAGATGAAATCACTGAGGAAAGTGACTCCAGCGATACTGCTGGGCAGTAAAAATCAGGATCTGCCTGCAGACTTTTACCTCTCCAAGAACAAAGCTGAAAAATGGGGAAAGATAGCACAGATGCCTGCAAATCCTTCCTCCAGAAACATCCTGCTCGTGCTCCAGGATTGACCATGCATTCCATATTGTGCATCCAAGGATATTCTGTTCCCCTGCTTGCAACTTCCTCTTGACTCAAGCTATGCTAGATCTTATTCTCCAGTATTTTAACAAGTATGGGGCTGAGTTGTTTGGGAGTACTTGGCAGACAATACTCAAGACAAACTTTGTGCTTACTTGGGACTGCATATATTAGCAGGTGTTTATAGATCTAGCAGAGAAACATGAGAGGAGTGGTGGTCAAATGACCATGGAAGACTTGTATTCAGTGTTACTGTTACTCCATCAATTTCCAACCATTCAGAGCTATGGGATTTGTTTGTTGGTATTCTGCCCAGGTGTTTTGTTCCCTATGAGTGTGTCACCATTGACAAACAGCTGGTGGCTTAACATGGTTGCTGTCCTTCCAGGCATTATATGCCTTCAAAATCAGCCAGATCTGGCATTAAATTCTGGCTATGCTGTGACTTCACAGCTTTGTATGTTTTAAATTCTGGCATGTATGCTAGCAGAGAGGAGAATGTAGCAGCAGCAAGAAATCTGGCAAGAAACATGTTTAGAGGCAAGAAGGGACAATTTTTTCACCAGTGTTGGACTTGCAAGAGACTTGCTGCCCAAAAAAACCTAACTTTGGCTGGCACAACGAGAAGGAACAAGCCTGAAATTCCTGCTCAGTTCCTTCGCAATTGGCAAAACCTGATCACTCCAGTTTGGTTTCCAGGAAAATATGACTCTTGTGAGTTATGTACCCAAAAAGAGGAAAGCGGTATTACTGTTACCATGTATGCACTCAGATGCTTCTACCTCGGGGGCTGAAGCAAAACCAGATATCGTTTATTTTTATAACAAAACAAAAGGACACGTGATGGTATCCTCATCCATCGCAAAATGGATAGGCAAACACTGGCTGATGGTAGTTTTTGCGACCATTTTGGGCATTGCATGTCTGAATGCATATATTATTTGGATTTTGTTGATTTGCCTCTGGCTTAATAAATCCTTAAGTAAGAAAGAGATGTTTTTCAGGGACCTGCGTATAGAAATGAAGAAACCACTGATGTATGGAAGCAATATTGCAGCCTGCCTCAGGCTTCTAGGGGAACGGTGATTAGTGTGCTAGGTACCGGTCCAAAGCCTAAGAAAGAGGCAAGATGTTACATTTGTTTGAGAAAATGAGACAGAAAAACACCTCTAAAATGTGAAATAGTCTATTCTGAACATATGTCACTTATTTGCCCCATTTGTTCAAGGTAGTAGGCTATTTACTGTCATTTTGCTGTGTTTGTGCCTCTTGCAGGGGCGGGCACAGACATTTAACTTTGATCCCTTTGGGGCCACGTTCTGTGCCCCCCTGGCAGAGATCACTTTTCCTTCCCTCCCTCCCCTGCCCCTGGCTCCAGCAGGAGCTTGCTTTCCCTTCTCCCAGCCCCAGCCCTAAGGCAGGAGGAGTTCTGTGTCCCCTAGTGATTATGGGGGATGTAAGCCCCTGATTGCCGTCTCCCCCCACCCCCTGTGCCTGTCCCTGGCCTCTTATATTGTTGCTGTTGCTATCTTTCCTTTGTCTAAACATGGAGTCAGTTAGACCCTGACACCAGCACAGCATGTAACTTCTTAAAAATATTTTTGATCATGGGGTTAGTTAGGCCCCAACACAAGTAATACTTAGTGTACTTTCAAATCTAGGAAAGCTTTAACTTGTTTAGTTGTATATCTTATTAGTAAAGGCAGTTTTACATGCATTCTATGTGGTTGTTTTTTTTTTTCTGATTTTTGACATACTAGAGGTCTTCAAGATCCCAGTAAAGAAATAGTTGGGTGACTTTTGGTCCAATATCAAAGGCACAGTTACCCAATACTTCCTATTATAACACCCTGCTTGCAGTTGCTGAAAACGTAGCTAAACATTAACTATTTGGGTTGAAATTTTACATGCTAGGTGTCTGCCTCAGGCTAATACTTTTTTTTGTATAAAATTTCACCTCAAATGCTTTGAGCCTTTTCCAAAAATGAGGTTGAGGAGAATAGATTGTGTACCAGAATTTTAACATATGCAAACCTTTCCTTTTGAGCTCTAGCACCACCATAGTTTGGAGCAACGACTTGAAATTTAATATAATATTGATCTTTGTGTGATGGATAGGCCTTTTGCCATTCCATTGAAAATCCACGCAAATTTGGTTCCATCTTATGAATCTTTGAAAAAGAGCATTTTGCACATGCTCAGTAGAGATTTGCTAAAGCTTTGCAGTTAAATTCCCCAAGATTCAGTCCTCACTGGGCATGCTCAAGCCCAGGGCTGCAGGAGACTAAGCAAAACTTTGCCTACATTTGCAGCTGTGGGTAATGCAAGCTGGGTCTGGGTCTGGGCCTGTGCCTCTGCCTGTTCCCCAGAACTGAAAGCAGGGAGCCCATCTCCCCAGTGCTCTCAGCTCACCCCATGCTGGTGCCCAGGCAGCATGGGGGAGGAAGTTGCAATATGCCAATACTGAGAGAACAAGATCTGGGCAAGGGGGAAGGGAATAGATTCGGACATGGTGGGGGAAGTGGGGACTGGAGGCTGGGGAGGATGGCTGAGAGAGAGAATGGGATTTAGCGTGAGCAAAGACTGGAACTGGCAGCTGTAGGGAGCAGAGGGGGCTTAGACTGGTCGGGTAGGGAGACTGGGGTTGGCAGATTGGGACTGACAGGAAATTGGTGGTGCAGGAAAAAAAGTGGGAAGAGGAGAGACATCCCTGAACAGCCAGGATGAGAGGTGGGAAAGGAGACAGGGACTGAGGTGGAACCATTGCTGAAGAGGAGAAACAATTGGGACAGGAACAGGTTGCTGGGGATGGGGAAGGAGGAGTCAAGATTGTGGGGAACTGATAGAAAGGTCTGTACCTACTAGACATGCTCCTCTCTAGAGCCTGGAGTTGAACCCAAGATTCCTGAGTCTCAACATTCCTCTACTGTCAGCAAATATCTATGGAACCCACTGGCAAAGTGTCTCATCTCTCTTCTGTGTCAGTCCACATAAAGGATTACTACTTACTACCGCTATCAGTTACCTTATTAGCTCAAGTAGCAGAGGTCTGTGTGGTGGAGCTAAACGTTTTGTCCTACTGATGTCCCATATGGGTATCAATATGATGCCACTTGATGGAATTTGTGTTTTCAGTTTGCTGTTTTAAAAACCTAAGAAACTATACACACACAGACCACAACTTCAATGAGCACTAAGGTTCCAAAGTCAAACATTCAAAAGTTGGGAAATGCCAGAATAGAGGTCGGTTGTGCAACTTAATTTGTCCCTCTTGTGGATATGCATCATGATAGGCTTCAATTAGATGATTGTGTACTGTTTTTTCCACAGCACCTCTGCCTTATTCAGCTCATGGGCCTATTCATAGGAGGTCCTGCCACTTGTCCTCCGCTGGTAGTATGGGGTGAAGAAATGGATGTTGAGGATGAGCACAGAGAGATGTTCATGAGGCATGGTATAAGGTAGACCGGCTAGATGTTGTGCAGACGGTTGGCATGTTGGGTGTGGCCAAGGAGGTTTATGGGGCAGAGGGGTTGATAAGTTCCAGAGGGTCAGCAGTGGGTGGGGAGCACCCTTCCTCAGGATTCACTTGAGGAAAACGAGAGAAGCAGGAGACAAGGCTGCCCTCGCCTCTTGAAGCACACAACAGGGTATGTGCAGGGTGGGCAGCTCCATGCAGTGGCTGAGCACTGTAATCCCCAACTTCCAGTGTATCAAGGGAGATGGGATTGTGTAGCAGGGGTTCTGCAAGGAGGGCCTCCTCCACAGTGGCTGCTGCAGACCTGGCCACTGACACTAGATGCTTCCAGATCCTGAGGAGGTCCCAGTAAAAGATGGGTAGCTCAGCGAGGTCTTGGGAGATAAGAGCTGCCTGGCATATTGGACGTGATGGAGGAAGGTGTGCACCAAAATGCTCCATGCATGACTACCTGCACTCTCACTGCAGGGCCTGAATGCAGAAGCTGTGGGCCTGCCTGTGGATGCAGAGCAGACCTGGTCTGCCCTCCCATAAGGGGAGGCTCAGGACACCCACAGAGACCCAGTGCAGACTGGCCAGAAAAACTCCAGGAACTTCTTCTGGAAGCTGGCTGGGGTTCCTGTGGGGTGGGCTCAATGTCTTGAACTGGTGCCAGAGCATAGACCGGACAAGTTAACAACTAGTGTCCTCCCCAAAAGGACAAGAAGTGCACAGGAGGGACCTGCTCTAGGGATGAAGCAGGGCTGTGTATTATAGGAGACTGTAGGACCCTTTCCTTATTTGTTGCAAAAGTTGGAAGATGAGTAGTGAATGAGGCAGGGATCTGCCATCATAAAGGCAGTTGAATTCTGCCATGGGCAAGTCACTTGAAGCAAACTTTTTCATGTGTGTTCATTAAATGAGCATTTCGAGATTGATGGGTCTTATGTGCAGAAGCACTAAGGACTCAGAAGTGCAACTGAAGTCAATGGGAAAACTATTCTTTGAACATATTAAGTGTGTGTGGCAGAGCTCTGACCTTGCCCCTGTGGGTCCTGCGCTTCTAGGCAGTTTATGCTAGCCTCACTGGCTCACCTTGACCCTCCATGTAGCCCTTCTCTCTCTAGGGCCAGGGTTACAGTCTGCTGAGCCCTTTTCATCATAGGCCAGCAAGGAGGTTGGTGAGAGAACTCGCACAGTCTCTGTTGTCCCTAGGGCTTATTTCAGAACAGTTTAGCCTCCTGTCCTGACAGGGGCCTGACTTCCCCTCCCAGGAGATGTTCCTGTAGTGGTGGGTTGGGGGGAACCCGGGCCCGCCCTCTACTCCGGGTTCCGGCCCAGGGACCCTAATGGTAGCAGCTGTTGGCAACCAACCTTTCACTGCCAGAGTTGCTACATTTCCCTGGGCCACTTCCCCACAGCTCTCCTGCTTCTCCCTTCTTCACCCTTACCTTAGGGCTCCCTTAACAATGGTTTGAGGGTGTCTTCATTAACCAGCCCTTCAACCACACTTCCACTTCCTGGCTCTCCTCTGCCTGACTGGAGTGAGCCCTTTTTATAGTATCAGCGGGGCCTTAATTAGAGTCAGGTGGTCACATTAGCTTAATGGCCTCACCTGACTCTTTGCAGGTTAATTAGGGTCAGGTGTTCTCATTAGCCTGGAGCAGCCCCTGCTCTGGTCAGTCAGGGAACAGAAAACTGTTAATCCAGTGGCCAGTATATCTGCCTTCTGCTATTCTGTTGTACCCTACTGGCCTGGGTCTATCACATGTGATATAATGCTAATGAAACATCGGGTCCTAGGTGTGCCAAATTGGGCACCCAAATAGGTAGATACTTTTGACCTTAATCTCTTTGTGCCTTAGTTCTGTAAAATGGGGATAACACTCCTCACAGGGATGTTGTGGAAATAAATTTAATAATTGTGAAACATTCCAAAACTATAATGGTCAGTGCCATAGTAAGGACCACAAGGAGGAAATAATTGCGCCTAAGAGGAGGGTTTAAATAGTGTGCAGTGAATAAGGCATGGGCCACACATTGAATAACAATGAGGAAACAAAATACATTGAACACAATCCATCCTGTGCACTGAATGAGGTAGGAGTTCTGGGGAAAAATAGAATGTAATCACATAATTAAAGACTGCTTCATAATGCATACAGCACAATGGAGTCAAATTCAGGTATCACAGGCACCCTGAATTCTGGGATTTCATAACTTTTGAGTGCTTGAGTTTCCACCCTTAATAACGTTCTTTTAGTATGGGGAATGGGATGGGAGTGCTCATTTTCTGAAGTGGAAATAGGGAATTTTGATGTGATTACCAAACATGTTTTCACTTGGCCTAAACCAGGTTTTCATCTTAGTTTTCCAGATGTGAAACTCCACTATGTTAACTCACAGTTCTGACAAAACTCAACTAAAATCATTTGGTTTTTGTTTGCTTTTTTCATCTGGTGTTCAACGACTGTTTAAGTGCATAAGTTTAATATTCTATGTGTTTTTTTTTTTTAAACAGATCTTATTGTTGTGATAGCCTCAATTATTGTTCTGAGTGTAGGATCAAATGGGCAGGTGTTCGCCACATCTGCCATAAGGTACGTTCTTCTAGTGACTATAATGTAACTAAATATATACAAGAGCGTGCATCTATAAACCCATCAATTGTTATTGCCAAAGATGATTATCAAAATGTCAAGGTAAATGGACTGTAAAGAACTCAGTGTACCATTGTGCCTCCATCACTGATTGGGAAAGGCAGTATCGAGGAGGCAATGCATACTGCGTGGGTGTTGAGTGTGGAAGCAGAGAGGACACAACTAAAGAAACATTATGTCCCATACAAAACATCTAACACTCTTTCTGAAGGAAAAAAATATATTACAGCACGTTGGTTTATTTAAGAAATAATCCAGACACCACTTAATTCACTTGATACTTTTTTGGAGAATGTGTAATTACTTCATTTAAATCCATCAAAGCACAATTGCATTTTATCTGGCACAGGTAACACATACCAAGCAGGAACCAGACACATTTGATTTATGAAGTGTTTGTTCAGCTTGCCCGAAGTAGCACAATCTTGTTTTGGATGGTAAACTGAGTAAATACTGGACAGGAGCGATAAGGAGTGGTAGAGGTGCATTCCCACTGTGCTTAATCCAGCAAAGGGGTGCTGCCCCTCCCTATAATGTTCTAAGTGCCCTCCCTCCCACTTGAGTAACTGGGAAGTGAGGAAGTCAGCACTTTGCAGAATTGGGCCCAACAGATATACAACTCCTTTTAGTGTCTGCCTAAGGTATTTATAGGGCACTGATTTTTGGCATATAAGAACTGACAAGATTTATGGAGACACAAGTGTCCAGAACAAATATGTACTTTCTGTTCCTACAGGTGAATGTGTATGTTAAGATTTGTTTAATTTAGGGCTGTCAATTAATCACAGTTAACTAGCACGATTAACTAAAAAAAAATTAATCATGATTTTAAAAATTGTGATTAATCGCACTGCTAAACAATGGAATACTAATTGAAATTTAATTGTTTTTCTACATTTTCAAATATATTGATTTCTATTACAACACACAATACAATGTACAGTGCTCAGTTTATATTATTTTTATTACAAAGATTTGCACTGTAAAAATTCTAAAAAGAAATAGTATTTTTCAGTTCACCTCCTACAAGTACTGCAGTGCAGTCTCTTTATCGTGTAAGTGCAATTTACAAATGTAGAATTTTTTTGTTACTCAAAAACAAAGCAGTGTAACACTTTAGAGCCTAAAGTCCACTCAGTCCTACTTCTTGTTCATCAATCGCTAAGACAAATAAGTTTGTTTACATTTACGGGAGATACTGCTGCCTGCTTCTTATTTACAATATCACTTGAAACTGAGAACAAGCGTTCGCATGGCACTTTTGTAGCCAGCGTCGGAAGAGAATCTAAACCTTCAATGGCATTGTCCCTGTGTGGAAAAACAGTCTAAATTATGCAGGTCCTAATCTGTTAACGGCATTTTAGATTAGGGATAGGATATTGCAGTCTGTTCTGAAATGCACGATAGTGTTGGATTTCTCAAAACACAGCTGTCATGTTTTCCTTGGGCTTTGTTGCTTTCGCAGCATGCTGCATCAACTTAGACGTTTTCATTCAGCCCTGAGTAGAGTGAATTGCAATAGTCTAAGGGTACATTTACACTACAGGATTATTCCGATTTTACATAAACCAGTTTTTTGAAACAGATTGTATAAAGTCGAGTGCACGCGGCCACACAAAGCACAATAATTCGGTGGTGTGAGTCCATGTACCGAGGCTAGCGTCGATTTCTGGAGCGTTGCACTGTGGGTAGCTATCCCATAGCTATCCTATAGTTCCCGCAGTTTTCCCCACCCATTGGAATGCTGAGTTGAGATCCCAATGCATGATGGTGCAAAAACAGTGTTGCGAGTGATTCTGGGTAAATGTTGTCACTCATTCCTTCCTCCATGAAAGCAACAGCAGACAATCATTTCGCGCCCTTTTTCCCTGGATTGCCCTGGCAGATGCCATAGCATGGCAACCATGGAGACCGTTTTGCCTTTTGTCACTGTCACCGTATGTGTACTGGATGCCGCTGAAAGAGGCGGTACGGCAGCGCTACACAGCAGCATTCATTTGCCTTTGCAAGGTAGCAGAGATGGTTACCAGTCGTTCTGCACC